>NC_142841.1:15757575-16060606 GCF_061612785.1 Hesperophylax consimilis | reverse complement strand
CTATTGGCGCTATTTTCAGTTACGAGTAGAACCTCCAAAAGTATTTGGTAATAATGCAATAAATCAACAATTCAAATAATTTTGTAGCCATTCTTCAACATTTTTAGTTGACCATTTAAGTAGTTTAAAATATCTGATTTATAATAAAATTGTTCTGTATACATATTTCGTATGATCACCATTAGAAATTGAACATATCGGTATTGATTACACCATAGTTTAATTTAAAACCTGTGAATAATTCATACAGTATGCAGAATGCCGAAACCCTCCGGGCGGCCAATGAACAGTATTCAAATAAAATCTAGTCCCCTCTCTGTGTCAAAGAGAACGCCAGTAACCTAATGTATTTTGGCAACCGCAGACTGATAGTAGAACAAACTAGTTGAAGCCATTTAGGAAAGTAGGTAGAAGTGCTAGAACAGGAGAACAGTAGAATGGTAGAGGTATTCAGAAGTCCATACCGACTTCTGCGCCCCGTACTTTCCAGCCAAACGTATCTAATAATATTAAGTGCTAATAATACACGAGACTTGCCTGCCAGATTTTTTGCCGCGGATGCAAAGACAAAAGCAATAAAATGTAACCTCTAGCTTTGGGGATTAAAAATGTTTTCATCCCCAACTGGACTCAATGTGTGGGGAACGGTTCACGGGATAAACTGCTCGGCCAAAGGTAAAAATTAATATATTTGGAGCTTTTAAAAAGCTGACTTTTGGAGAAATAAAAATAAGGTGTTCTATTTTAACGATATTATACCTACATGGAGCGTTACTACTATTTGTCTTATATTGTCCCTAACGTATTATCTACGATATAGTTGAGGAGATATTTACAATACAAATTAGATTTAGATGAAATAAAATAAGTGCTCTGTTTAAATTTATACCATAATCTTTATTTAAATTCATTTCCTATACGACATTGCGACAAATGAAAGAATAACAACAAATATTTAAAGAAATATTAAACATTAGTATTAGTAATTAAGTTTTGAAGTGTGACATAACCCAAAAGAAAGGGACTATACGAAGGCATTACACAATAAATTTAATTGGTTATTTTGATAAATGATTTGAAAAGTTTCAATCACAGTTCGATAGTTTCTACAATTCTATAATTTCTTTAATGTAAACCTATTTACAATAAGTTTGATTTTTTGAAATTGATCTTAAAATTCAGTTATAAAGAAACACTCCGTAAGAATTTACCTACCGATATCTATAAAGTTTTAGTTATAAAAAAACACTCCATAGGAATGTACCTACCTATATCTATATAATTTCAGTTATAAAGAAACACTCCGTAGGAATGTACCTACCGATTTTTATATAATTTCATTCATAAAGAAACACTCCGTAGGAATGTACCTACCGATATCTATATAATTTTTATCGCCACATAACAGAATTGGTTAAAACACTCTTGAAAAGGTTTAAAAAAAGGCAAGTATAACTCGCAGATACGATGCTATAAATAACGCTGAGAAAATCGGGATTAACGAGGGTCTCCAGTAATTAATTATTTCGGACAGAGTTCAAATACAGTTTATCCAAGTTTTGAACTGGCGTGATGTTGAATTCATTATTCGTTGTGCGCAATAAAATAAAATATTTTCGAAGCGGGCACATACCTATTCGAACTGAGTAGGTAGGAACGTCACCGATTTTGTAAATTCTAATAATTGGTACGCATTACCTCAAGTTATTAGTAATTTATTATATTTTTTACTTGCTTTGTACACAATTTCCACCAACTTCTCAAATTTAAACATTCTCCTTCAAAAACTTTTTTTGATTTTGAAAAGTGGTCTTTCACCACGGCGATACTGGAAGTATCTACCAATATTCAACGTGCCGTGAGTATACTATGTTATGTAGAATATACTATATTATACTCGTAGAACGAACGGGAAACTGGTAAATCTACATATCTATTTGTACATGGTTGAAGATTGTCACGTAAGAACGGGTCATTTCTGCGATTCGTTCTTGAGTTCAACCGTTCGGCTGTGGAACGATTTGCCCGCTTCTGTGTTTTCTTCGTTCTAGAATGTGGATCTTTTCAAGACACCTGTTCACTATTTTCTCTCATCTAATATACCTCCACACAGCACCCCCGACGACGGTATAGGCCCTCAGGGCCTCCTGTGTGTGGAAAAAACACAAAAACTCAACTTTTTGACTTTCGTATTCTTAAATTTAATGTACCCGAGGGTACCTTTCTTGTATTGTTTATATATTACAAAATTACACTTTATCTGGACACAAAACTGTGGATAAAATTCTCTAACAACATTAAAGTGACTTGTCAGGTAAGTATGGTCCTGTATAATACAATTATCTATCTGTACATAACACCTGTAAATAGTACGTACATTTTTATGCACCACTACGCTGATCGGTGATAAATTGTATATAATATATTAACAGTTTTTTGGGTTATCGACTGATGATTGGTGGATGCAAACTGTTTGCATGTTTGCCAGTTATAAGCTGATGTTATAAGTTAGTTATAGGATAGAGCATTGGAAAAAATGTAAAGCGACATTGAGGTAATTTTTCACAAAAAACCGCGCTGTGCAAATCATCTAAATGTTAATATTTTTATTAATCTTATGTAATAAATTTATTTTTATGATAATAATCTTTCTCGAGCTATCACTTGGTCAAATCTTGTAATATTGCCGGCCTTTGTAATTCCTTCACCCCACAACACGGGTCTCCTCAAAACTCAGGTTCCCTCCCTTCCTCGAAAACCATGAATGTGATCAGTTTTTCCGCTACATATTCGATAATCTACGAGATTTTGTATTAACTGATTTATGTATTTTGTTTATAAACACAAACAATAACAAAATCTATTAACTTATATATCGATCCAGTAGCTTGAGTGAACTCTGTTAGTTTGCTGTTAACACGATTATTAGCAGCAAATGAGTTAATGAAATAGTCGCATAAATAAGCCAGGCTTATTACAAACGGCGACGATAGTTCCGCATAATTTATAGAAACCAGTGGCTTTAATGATCCATGAACAAGCCGTATGAAAGACGGCGCGGAAAACTTTTTAGTGTGTCATAATGGCGAAACATGACTTTGAACGTATCACGTATAATTTTATGTCCCGAAAGTTTTACCATTATAGCCCCGCGCTAACCATAAATTATATCCCCCTAACATGCTTACTTTAATTGGCTAACGAATAAAAATTAAGATTTAGAACAGTTACTTGCTAAATTAGACATACCATGGTTCCTCGAGATATTACACATTCAACCGTTACTCGCTAAGTTACATCTCAACGGAGATGAAGTAACGGCACGACATGTGCCTTTAACATAAATATAAAAATATAGTTAAAAAGTATAAGGTACTCGTATAAAGTATACAGCATACAATTTAAAGTATAATATATATAAAAGGTGTAAGTAAAGGTTAAATATAAACTTAAGTATAGTTAACGTTGTAAAGTGTATGGTTAAATATACTTTAACCTTACACTTTACACAACTACAGTAAGTTAAATTTCAACCGTTACTCGGTAAGTTAAATTTCAACCGTTACTCGTAAGTTACATTTCAACCGTTACTCGGTAAGTTACATTTCAACAGTCTCTCTACTCGGCACTCAGAAGGTTAAATTACTTTTTGTGGCGACCCGGCAAACTACTAACTGGTCCCGAAATTTTTAACCTTCTATTCGTTGAGATGAACGAGGTGTTTAGTTGTATTATGGTTTTTATGTGCTTACATTTAAACCTTGCTAAAATATACCAGTTTTATAAATATTTTTTAACGTATTATTAATTATTTTATCAGTTTTAAATTATGGTATGCATTAAAAACTTTTTCCCTTTTTCCCTCTCAAAACAGTATATCTTTATCCGGCCTGTTGGTGGACACGCAGTCAGTGGACAGACCTGATGAGAATGATTAAGAATGGGACTGTAGAAAGGCATTGTAAATTCGGGTCTTAGAGTCCTGGATACATGAAGGATCATGGCGTAGATGCAAATACAATCACTGCGGCTTGTTCCTCCGGACAAGCTCCATTGATATTATTTGCAAACATTGCAGTAAAAAATATCCGAGACAACGCACAAATTTTCGAGTATGTCTTATATCCGCCACTCCTTACACGACACGACAGAAGTAGTGTTCCGTTAAAATTTTCCTTGAATTCAGCTGACGTTTCATACAAATTATTAACAACCCAAATTAATTATCACAAACAAAGTAGTCTTCTCATCTCAAAATTTCAGTCCAATTATGAAGTTGAATTTACGGAATGAAACTTTGCCAAGCACCATTGACCGTTTGCATTAAAAAACTTAAAAAATTTCTGCATTTAGAAGTGCCCCAATCAAAGTTTGATAACATCGACATCCGAGTATTAAACTTTTCCGCTCGTGATATTATGAAAATTCTGACGAAATCTACTTGCAAATTTATGAAACTATTCCAACCTGAGAAGTGGGAGACCTTTTGAGGCTGGAGTGTAAACTGATGAAATTTGTTTTACTAGCGGTAAGTGCTCGGCGTTACCCAGAAATGCGACAAAACTCGGCTTAGGACGCTGCTAATATAACATTTTGAAAAATCTCATTCAATTATATACCAGTGATCTAAACATTAATGATTTTATTTTATTTTTATTTTTATAAAATACATGATAATACATTAAAACATTTATTTATAAATGATACATTAAATCACCATACTAGGCGACTGCCTGTTTCATGGTGACCAATGGAATATAGTTATGTGAGGTCTAGTGTGAACATATGAAATAAATATATAAACGTGTTGAAAATAGGAAGGATTACAGTAGAAAATTTATAACGGGAATAGAAAATGAAAAATAGGAAACAGAAAAACGAAAATAAAAAAGAAGAATAAGACATGATATTATAAAATAGAAAACCTAAAAACGAAAAAAATATATAAAAAAGAATAAAGAAGAATAATATATGATTTTTCTAGTTGTGTATGTGTGCATGCATGCATAAGCGCGTAAATACACGTATACACAAAATCCACATACACACACATATTCATATACAAAGACGCATACATATTCATAGGCATATAAGGACACAAACATAAATACAAATACATCCATACACCTAAAAATATAAACATACTTATTTATTCACACATTACAAGAATTTACAACATTATCTGAGTATGAATGAGGCCGTAAGATATTTGGGGTGGTAACTTTATTTTTCTCTGAGTCTTAGAATGCATCTTTGACTGCACAATTTTGATGCAAATCAATATAATTCTCATTATATGGGAAGTGAAGGGTGCGGCATCATGGAAGAGGGTGTCAATGTTTTACCTAGGGTCCCGAAGAGTTAAGATGAAAAAAATTGTCCTTTCGCAATAACTAATGGGAATGAAGAGTACGGAAAGACACAAACATTATGTTTACATTATATCGACTGACATTTATTGATAATTACAATAATATACCTATCCATAAAGTGCTTTTCTACATGCTGCTTTCTTAAAAAATTATTACAGTATTTTCAGGCTAAAAAAATAGTTTTTAAAAACGTATTTAGGAAAAATTTGGAATGGCTTAATTTTTGTACTAAGACAAATTTCAGCAGTAGGTATAATCTTTATCAGAAAAAATAGTAAATTGTTTGAAATATTTTCTTTAATTTATATGTGTGTGGTGGATTAAGTTAGAAGTATCATTGGATATTATTTTACGAATTTCCATTTACAAAAAGATTGTTGAAATTCAAACTAAAAACTCTTCACTACAGTTTTTTTTATTTGTGTACAGCATACGTATTCATAAATTGTGTCTATTTCACTGCAATAAGGTATGCGTTTGCAAGTAACTGCTACGTTATGAGTAAATAAAGGTAGGAAATCTAAAAAATTGTTGTACATAAAATATTGTACATAAATCCAATAATTATATTAGGAAAATGGATGCACCCTAATATTTATGCCGTGAATAAATCAGTTCTCATCTCTTGCTTCTATGAAAGATTAATTATTTTAACATCAAGGGTAGTTAGCTATGCGATGGGGGTAGTTTTACGCCACTTAAAGTACGAGGCATATCCAGAAAGTAAGTGTACTGAGGCTCTCACGACCGAATGAATTTTATTTTCGATATGTTGGCTACACTTACGTGTAGCCTGACTCTTCCTCTCCGCAACGAGACCTGTTCAAGGTCAGTACGTTGAGAAGTGTCAACGCGACAACACGTTTCGTGAAAAATGTCAATCCAATCTCCCGCCAAATGCGAAATACGCGGCGTCATCCGTTATCTCGTTTGGAAGGAAAAATCTCCGTTTGAGGTTTATAATGAGGTTAAAACTGCATATGGTGATAAAGCTATGAATTGTACGAGTGTGTACAAGTGGTATCGCGAGTTTAAAAACGGTTCTCACCTCTCCACCCTCCACCAAAAAGTTCAAAACCACAATTTCAGCCAAGAAAATCGTGGCATCCGTGTTTTGAGACTGTCAAGGCATAATTTTGATTGAATATCTGCCTCAAGTGGAGACCATCAACTCTGCAAGATACTGTGAGACCCTAAAAAAAAGCGGAAGGCGATTCATAACAAGAGGAGAGGCATGCTGACAAAGGGAGTCAGCCTGCTGCACGACAATGCCAGACCACACACGGCCAACGCCACGAAGGAACTGCTTGCTTCGTTTAAATGGGATATCCTGAACCACCCCGCGCATTCCCTCAACCTAGCACCTTCAGATTATTATTTCTTTACCTCCCTGAAGCTGTACATGGGTGGAAAAAGGTTTTCAACCGACGAGGAGGTAAAGGAGGAGGTGGAGAAGTGGACGAAGGGGTTGGCGGGAAACTTCTTCGAGGAAGGCATCAAAAATTGATACCCCGCTTCACCACCTGCATTGAGAGGAATGGCGACTATGTCTAAAAATAGCTTACATAATGTACTACGGTAATCATGTAATTTTTTGTTTCAATAAAAAGATTTGTAACCTACAAAAATTCAGTACACTTACTTTCTGGATACGCCTCGTATATTACATATTATAAGATGTAAGGTAGTTACTCTACTCAATAACTTTGTGGTAGAAGATAATAATGTAAAAACAAACCTCTGCTACTTTGATTAATATTAAAGTGATCCTCACAAAGAGACAGTCAAAGATGACGACCTCAGTAGAACGAAAACTTGTTGACTTTGAAGATAAGGGTGGTGTATTCAAATAACTGGGAAAAATTCATAGTATAAATTAAATTTACTCTATCAATATTTGCTCTCATTCCAGAGTGAAGATGTTTTAAATATCGCCTTGGTGAAATATTCTTGAAAATCTGAACATAGCTTAAAACGGTTTCGATTTTGTTTAGATAGATAGGCACTTCTAAACCACCTCCTTCCTCACTTACTTTAGTCTTATAATTTTACCCAAAAATACTACGAATACCATAGTCCCAATCAGTGCAGTCAGTTGGAGCTATTGTGCGATCACTAAAAGAAAGCTTTAGTTTTTTTATGTTCTTTAACAACGAAAGTACTTAAAACCGTGTACATATATTATTATGCAGGAAAATGTTTATGTAGATTACAGGTGCGTACAAAACTTATGTCTTGAAGGTGGTTTTGTATCCAGCATCGTAATAAAGTAGTTTTAAAAATAAATTAATTTACCGTCATGAAGTCACATTTCAATTTATTATATCAGCCTTAAGATGACATAATACCCTAAAATAACGTTGGACTCTTTACAATAATATTCGGCGAGTGGCCTGACGCATTGGACAGACCTACGGTAGAATTTTCCCTAGCAAGCCTAAAAAATAAATCTTTCCACGGAATATATTGTAACTAATTCTGATAGACGTATTACTAAAATTTCTGGAAGTTACTAATTCAACATCATTCTTAAAACCATTTTACGAAAAATATTTGAATTTAAAGGTACTGTTTTTATTAATCTTAAATATAACTAACTTATCCCGTGGGATCCATCTGAAAAAATTAAATTTACGAAGTGGTCGGAATTTCAAAATGTGACAAGGAATGTTCGCATCTGAAACCTCGAGTTTCAACTAATGATAAAAGTAGTATCTACGAAATTTTTGACGAATAATTCTTAATGAAGCTATCGAATATACCATTCATCAAAACTATATCATCAAGAAGGTCAAATAATTTTTTTTTTCCGTACTGAAGGTTGCATCTGAAATCACTCTGCTTCAACCAACAATAAAATTTACCCAACATAGTTCCTAGTTTGTACGAGAATATTTTAAGTGACTTTATGTTATATAATACGTTTAAAGATGGGGTGGTTGGAGCGGCGTGCTTGGTCCACTTGGATGCTGACTAGGCTTTTCATAAGCACTCATCTCATTAGCATTTTAAAACTTTGACTCCGGTACTTATAAAATGCATTCCGGCTCATAAATCTCCTCTAATCTCGGCTTCAAAGCGACTGGAAAATTTTCAGATAGTTTCAGCTTAGAGAATCAACCGCGATACTTTAAGCGGTTTTGGGTTGGGTTAGATCGACTATTTAATTATATTCTGGGAATAGGAACTTTGTGAAAAAAATTACATGATTTTTTTAAAAGTCATCTTAAGAGATGCTGTAGAAAGTGTGGAAGGTATTTTTAAACATAGGAAAGATAAAGTTCTAGGATTTATGTATTGGTGCATAACCGTTTCGTGGAGAACATGAATAAATAAATATCCGCCTCCCAACTTGAATTAAAGCTATTTATGTAAGACTCAGAATACATTTACTGCTTTATGCAGTTGAAATAGAAAGCATCAACAGCACAAACAGGTATTAGGTATACCAAACATTGAAATTTTAATATGACATACTTACTAAGAAAATATATTTCATTTTATTTTTACGGTATCATCTTCTAGAAGAGCTTCACGATATTTATGTTTTTATATTTTCATAAAAATTTATGACAGCAAAAATATAAACCGCTCATCTGCCTTGGGCATTTCTGTGTCGAGATGAGCAGTTTTACAATGTACAGTCAAATTTATTTATTTATTAATCGTAAACGCCCTGACGGGCTTTAACATGGTTTTATATTTACGGAAGATGTACGGGACGTGTTTGCCTATACAAGAAAAGACTGTAAATAATAAGCACCGGCACACGTTAGTCCTCAACCTGGGTAATGATTTAAGTAAAACACCGTGAGGTGTTCTATCCAAGCCATCATAAAAGAAAGACTATTCAAATCAAAATTCAAATTTTAATTAGATGTATTGTACTGGTATACAAAACGTACAAAGGGGTGTAGCTTATAGGTACTTCCTATTTCTTACAGCCAACCCAATTCACATGAAATAGTTTTATATATTTCAATACAACTGGGTTTTAATACACAGATAGAAACTGAGACTTTCAGCGATAATTTTAGATTGGAGCACATTGTGCATTGATACAGCAAATGGCGTAGGCAACTGTTGCAGCAGTGGCCAGTTTAATTGGTAGCCAGCAGAAATTGGCCAGCCTTTAGGTTGTCAGCATCTGTGCCTAATTCAGTTGGTAGCCAGGAAGAATTGGCCAGCCTCTAGGTTGTCAGCATCAATGGCTAATTCAGTTGGTAGCCAGGAAGAATTGGCCAGCCTCTAGGTTGTCAGCATCAATGGCTAATTCAGTTGGTAGCCAAGAAGAATCGGCCGGCCTCTAGGTTGTCAGCATCAATGGCTAATTCAGTCGGTAGCCAGGAAGAATTGGCTAGCCTCTAGGTTTTCAGAATCAATGGCTAATTCAGTCAGTAGCCAGGAAGAATTGGCCGACTTCTAGGTTGTCAGCATCAATGGCTAATTCAGTCGGTAGCCAGGAAGAATTGGCCAGCCTCTAGGTGATCAGCGGCACTGGCTTATTCAGTCGGTAGCCAGCAGGTATTCGTCAGCCTTTAGGTTGTCAGCATCTGTTGCTGGTTCAGTCGCAGGAATTCAGCGACGGCATGGTCATTTGATTATAAGGGCCGGCACACGGAGACGCCCCATTATTGTAATGATGACAGATGCGTCTGGCTCAGCTGATACAGTGCCGGCATTAAACAGCTCGTTGCACATAGTTGTAATCTTTAAAATGATTGTGCCGTGATGGAGGAACAGAAGCGAATAAAGATTTCAGTTGACAGCAAGAACAGATCGCGTTGTTACCGGCGTTGTCTCTACTACTAGTTTTGAAACTTGAATCCGCCAATATTTTGTTTTAATCGGCTATTTATAATCTCCTACAAGCGTATGTGTGACGTCAGCTTTGCAAAAACATGTTTTCGTTTTCAAAAGGCAGGTATTGTGGTGCGAATAATATTTCGCTCAGCAACTGGCTTTTTCAATATTTTAATTTCGTTTTAGAAAATAGGGTTATCGAACTGTTTCATGTTCGATCCAGTCTTTTTGCGCCTGGTAACAGATTGATGCATTTTTCAACAGGTAAATATTATGATTTGGAAAAAGGGGTCATCAAACTTGCAGGTGTGCAACTTTAGCCGCAATCGATATTAAATGCAATAAAATAATTTTTCATATTCGATTCACGAGAGTTTTTGTCGTTTAGCTAATAAAAAATAATATATATATATTTTACATGATTGATATCAATTTTAATTTAGATATACAAGAAAAAAAATCAGAAACAGATTTTTAAATTGCAGACGGTGTAAAAATAAAATTATCAGTTGATAATAAAAATAATAATGAAAAAATATCCCAGCAAAAATATTACAAATAAACAACACTGCAGTTATTGAAGCTACAAAAATGTTATACTGTAAACCAAATAATTATTACAAAATACGCGTGGTTCTATCAGCCACAATCATAGTATGATCACAATGACAATGACGAGACGGATAGCAAGTTATCTTTTGCAGAATGATAATGAAAGCGTTTATTAAATGTTTCCGGCTAATTTTATTACATTTACGTCTGATTATTACAAGTAGTTTGCTTTAATGCTCTATACCTCACCGAAGGTTTTTAAGGAAATCAATCAATAAGCCATTAAAATTTAACAAAGCATTGCAATTTTATTTCTTATAATATATCAAATTATATTTAATGCTGAGGTTTTTTTTTTTTTTTTTTTAACATTATTTCTGGCTTTCACCCTTCAAGGGTGTTCTTGGCCATCATTTAAAATTATTGAGAAATGAAAGGTGAATTTAAATATTAATTTTATTTAAATGGGCAAATTTCAAAATTATAATGAAAATTGGAGTCGAGTTCAGACTTAGAAGAGATGAGATGTTGAATGGAGGGGAGGCAATTTTAGATAAGGCTTGATAGAAGAGAGGATATTTGTTTAGAGAGGGACAACCAAAAAATATGTGATCTAAAGTTCCCACTTCTAGACCACAGAATGTACAATCTGGGGAGTCAAGGACGTGAATTTTAAAAAGATGGGAAGGAACGGAACAATGTCCGATCCTCATTCGAATGAGTGAAGAAATTTCTTTTTTGGAAAAATGAGGGAATTGCTGAAACCACGGTTTTGATGGAATAGTTCTTTGTATTGAGGCATAGCAGGCTCCCTTGGATTGACTAGCAATGTGCCAATACTCTGCCCAAACATTGCGGGATCTATCTTTGATGATGGAAAAAATGTCAGATAGGGGAATGTGGTTTACGAGGGTAACAACAGGGTTGGACGCTCCTTGTTTTGCCAAGGCATCCGCAATATCATTACCCATGATACCAACATGTCCAGGAATCCAAATCAGAGTTACAGTTTTACCAGAGCTTTGAATGGAGGCTATCATCTCTCGAATAAGGCATACAAAGTGATCATCAGGATGAAGAAGAGGACTGGATTTAAGTTTTTGGAGGGAACTGAGAGAGTCAGAGAGAACGAGGGAATGTTCGAAATTATTTTTGATTATATATTTGAGAGATTCTATTATTGCAATGCACTCGGCTGAAAATATTGAAAATTGATTTGAAATTGAATGAAATATTCTGTCATTAGAATTATTGTGGTAAACGTTAATACCTATACCACAGTTAGGAGAGTCGGGAGATTTGGATCCATCAGTAAATAAAAGAGAAAAGTTGGGCCATTTAGATGATATAATGTCATTGAAAATATTATTGACAGTTCGGGCCGGGAGATTGGAATGACTTTTAAGGATTCCGATCCCTTCAAATATTGTTGGGGATAGGGTGACGTGACTATATTTTAATTTGTATAAGGGAAGTAGATCATTTTGGATGATGTGAAGCTCTGAGAGAGACTTAAAATTTTTACAGATGTCAGGAAGAGGTTTAGTTGAAGCTCTGATTGTAGATGAATGGGTTGAGTCAATGAACAACGAGACGCTGGGGATAACCTGATGACATTTAGAATTTAAACATTTAAGAACAAATTTGTCAGCAAATAGTTGACGCCTTAAATAAAGAGGAGGATCAGAACATTCTACTTGAAGGGAGTTGATGGGTGACGATTGCATCGCTCCAGTTATAATTCGCAAAGATTTAGATTGAATTTTGTCTAATTTATCAAGTACATTTTTTGAGGCAGTACTAAAAAGTGGGCAGGCATAATCGAGATGGCTTCGAATAAGTGCGTTGTAAAGCAACTTAATGCAAGTAGGGTGAGCTCCCCACCAAACGCCAGATAAGGATCTGATGATATTTAAATTTTTTTCGCATTTAGTAACTAAATTATTAATATGGGAAGACCATTGAAGTTTCCTATCAAATGTTACTCCCAAAAATTTTACTTCAGAAGCGTTGGGGATTGGAGAATTTTTAAATAAAATTTGAACGGGGGGGTTTTTATGGCGGTTTGAGAAGGTGACACACTGAGTCTTTTGGATTGAAAGTTCAAAACCATTTAAGGTGAGCCATGTGCAAAGGGCATTCGTGGCTTCGTTAAGATATTTGACGGCGAGAGGGATGATTTTGGATGATAAGAAGAAAGCTATGTCATCTGCGAATTCAATAACTTTTACTTGTGGGGGAATAGTGACATGCATATCATATGTGTATATATTATACAGTAAGGGGGACAATACATCGCCTTGTGGTAAACCCTTCCTAACAGACCTACTTTGAGGAGAAATATCTGGAAGTTCAATGAAAATTTTTCTATCTAGAAATAGATTAATAATAGATTGGACAAACATGGGGGGAAGGCCAAGGCCTAGAAGTTTTTTTTTCAGTATTGGGATGGAAACATTGTCAAAGGCGCCTTCTATATCTATAAAGACGGCAAGACAAACTTCCTGTTTAGAAATTGATAAATTAATATCAGTGCTGATGATGGCAAGGTTATCTTGAGTGGATTTTTTTTCCTAAATCCAAATTGAGATGGAGAGAGAAGCTGTTTACTCTCGACAAAAAATTCTAATCGGTTTTTAATTAATTTTTCATAAAGTTTACTGAGGGTGGATGAAAGAGCGATCGGCCTGTAGTTGGATCCAGAATTTGGTGATTTATTTGTTTTTAAAATAGGGATGATTATTTGACAACTCCAGTCATCAGGCATTATACCAGTCTGGAAGATTTTATTTAAGATGCTTAAGAAGTGGTTTAGAACATTATCATTACTATTTTTGATTTTGCTGTAAGGTATACCATCTCTGCCTGGAGATGAGTCCTTGACTGTTGATAAACAATTTTTTTAGCTCAATTAAGGTGAACGGAGAGTCTAATTTAAGATAGTGAGAAGGGGTTTAGAATATTATCATTACTATTTTTGATTATGCAATAAGGTATACCATCTCTATCAGACCTGGAGATGAGTCATTGACTGCTAATAAATATTTTTTAGCTCAATTAGAGAGAGTGGAAAATCTAGCCAATGATTAGACATAGGAGTATTATAGATGGGCGTTATTTCATCTAAGTTAGGTACAGAAGGGGGGGCAATTTTGTCCAAGAATTCATCTATCCATTTAGAATGAGACGCTCGAGGAGATGGTGAACTGAAGGAGGATCGAAATCTTCGGATCATAGACCAAACTTCCGAAATTGGAGTGTTCGGAGATACTGAACTGCAGAAGTTGTACCACCCAGATCTTTTTTTTGACCTCAATACCCTTTTGGCATTGGATTCAGCGTTTTTGTATATAAGATAGTTCTCCATAGTCATATTGTAACGATAGGAAAGAGATTTAGCTTTCCGAATTCTTACTACTTTGGAACATTCCTCATCCCACCAGGGAGTTGGAGGGAGTTTTTTTAAAAGAGATTTAGTTTTAGGGGGAGGATTTGAATCATTTATTGCAGTTATGAGCATTGATTTGAAGTTATTATAGTCATCTTGACGGAAAATATATTGGTGTCGGGTAAATTTAGTAGGAACTTGTCCATAT
Source organism: Hesperophylax consimilis (assembly GCF_061612785.1). Lineage (NCBI taxonomy): Eukaryota > Metazoa > Arthropoda > Insecta > Trichoptera > Limnephilidae > Hesperophylax > Hesperophylax consimilis. Next base: position 16,046,283 of record NC_142841.1, on the reverse strand, counting down.
GAGAGTTAAATTCATCCCATTTGGTGTGTTTCGTTTTAATCTTTGTCGAAATATGAGACTTGTCCGATTGGAAAGAAGTTTGATAAGTAATGGTGATCGGGAAATGATCACTGGAGCAAGGGTCGGGGGACACCACCCAAGAGGAGAGAGAACCCAGACTAGTAGAACATATCGAGAGATCCACTGCACTGGGGTTTGTGCTGGGGCGAGAGATCCTAGTATGAGATCCGTCATTCAAAAGGAAAAGGTTGGATTGATCTAGGAAATCCATCACGCTTCGACCATCTCGGTCGGAGAAAGCAGAACCCCAGACGGGGGAATGGGCAATAAAATCGCCTAATATAAAGAAAGGAGGGCTTAGTTGACTTACAATTTGCAACCAAATTTGTTTATTGAAGTGGGCTGTTGGGGGAAGATAGACTGAAATAAAGGATGTGTCCTTTATTTTAGCTGCAACCATTTGGAAGTCAGCATTGGGGGGTTTGATATTATTTATTGGGGAAAATGATATGGATTTCTTAATAAAAAGGGCAGCACCGCCGCCCGAACCTTCCGGGCGGTCGTTGCGGAGACAGGAATACCCTCCCACATTAAAGTGGGTGGATAGAGTAAACCAAGTCTCCGAGATAGCAGCCAAAGAAATAAAGTTGGATTTTAATAGGTAAAGGAGATCAGATTTGTTAGAAATAGCACTTCGGCTATTCCACTGAAGTATTTTGAAATCTTGAAGAGTCATTTTGAATAAATGATTTTAATGTGGAAATAATAGTAGCAGCGTTGGACGGTAGATTAGTTTGAGAAGAAATAAGGTCAATTAGAAGCATAATGAGAGTTTGGATAAATGAAGAATTGTCTTGGGAGAGTTTTTCAGAAAGTTTTAGAGAGTTCATTGAGGACGGATTATAATTATTTGCACACCCATTTGTGGCATTTGAAAGAGGTGAACCATTGGGATTTAAGAGCAGTGAGTTGTGTTGTTACTGATCGTATCCAGGAGCCGGTTTAGAGATATCGTTTTTGTATGTGAATTTAGTTGAACGAGAAGAAGTTGTTGTAGAAGAGGGAAGAGGGTTGGATGAGGAGTTGCTGGATAAAGCCTCAGCAAATGATTTTTTGACAGGCGGGAATAGTTTAGAAGCCTGCAGAAAAGACAAGTTCTGAGAGGCCATAGAAATTTTTATATTTTTTTGGCGAGATTGTTCTGGGCAAGAAGTGTTGATAGCTGTATGTGAGCCTGAGCAGTTAAAACATTTGGGTGAGGAGGAAGAAGGACATTGGTCAGCTGCGTGGTTTTCTCCACATTTAAAACATCTGGGTTGAGATTTGCATGCAGCTTTGGTATGACCAAAACGGCAGCAATTGAAACATTGAGTGGTGGGATAAGTATACATTTCAACTGGTAATGAGTTGAAGAATAAATATATATGGGAGGGAAGAGATTGACCTTCAAAGGTGATAACTACAGATTGGGAGGGCTTCCAGGAAATTATACCCTCAGAGGAGTCCTTGTAATTTAGCCTCCTGGCTTTTATGGGATTGCCAATGTGTTGGGGGGTTGAAAGTGAAGACAGAATTTCTTCGATGGACAGATCGGTCGAGATACCTCTGACCAGGCCCATGCGAGTGACATTGAAAGTAGGGATAAATGCCTTGAACTTTGAATTAGATGAAATGAAGATATTTTTGATGAAACTGTTGGCAGCTGACCCTGAGAGGAATTCGACGGAGATTCGGAAGCGACCCTCGGCTTTTACACCTCCAGGCTTGATTGAAAGGTTCTTGCTATTTGATAGGAATTTGCCAAATTCAAGAGGGTGGATGGTTTTTCCTTGCTCAGTTTTTTGGGCGTATACTATGAATGGGCCACGGGAATGAGGAGAATAAAAGTTTGTTGGAGGAAGTTGAGAAAGTGCTGGTGGGGATTGTGAAGTCGAAGGAGAGTCAAGTTTTATTGGGGAAGAAGGAGTAAATTTCCTTTTTTTGGTAGAAGTCAAAATGACAGAATCACTGTCAGAAATTTCTCCATTTTCCCCGTCTGGGGGGTCTGGAGAGGGATCTGGGGGCTTTGTAGGAGGTCCAGGAGGGAAATCTTCCTCCATTATTCACAACAGTAAACAACTACAATAATAGTATGGAAAATGACAGAAGTAAAAAAAGGTTATAAATATCTGGAAATCAGCAGCGAAAAGTGACTCCTGGAAGATCAGGAGGGAGAAGAAACCTCAAGGCACAACACACTACACTTTTTTTTTGCCAGAAAACAAAAAAGAATGGTAAAAAAATAATTTTAGATAGAGCAAAACAAAACAACTGATGACAGCCAAATGTTATTGTTGCAATCTCAATGCTGAGGTTATAGCGAAAGATTTTGTGGAAGTAAATTCACTTTCATTTCTGAGAAAGATCTATGATTTTAATGTACGCGTATACATATACTCCTATATACATTTTAACCAATAATAACTACCTATAATTATCTACTTCACCTTATTGAACTGTAATGACAAGACTTAAATTATTGTAGTTGAAAATAAATGTTTTTTTTTTTTAATATCGTTTTTAACTGGCAGAGTGAAAGTTATTAATAAAGTGATATCTTCCTTTGGTATGATTAAGTGCCTGAAACCGTTAGGTAATTTATTTTATAATTATATCCTTTTGTGGGTGTGAAGGCCGCCATCTATGTAATCCGGGACTTAATAACGGACTGGCCTCTAAACTTGTGTAATTAAATTGAACATCTACGTTTGTTACTAAGAAATCGTACCTACAAATGGTTTATGTAAGAATGAACCATTTGTAATTCTAATGAAGTACCTAAATTAGAGGACCCTTTGGGATTCAAATTATACCTTGGATGTAAATTAATAAAAATGAAAAATGCTCACAGTGCATATAAAGTAATCGTTTTCTGGGATTAATAAAAAAATATATATTTGAAGAGTATTGGACTATTTCGTAGTTATCAGAGAATTTTGAAAAAAAATTAAACCCGTAAAAAAGTAGTTTTTTTAACCTTTAAAGCAACGTTAAAGAGTGATATAGAGTCATTAAAAGTGCTGAAACAAAAACTTGGTTAAATAGTTACATTTTTAAATTTAAATTAACCTAGTTTTTGTTTCATTAATTTTCATAACTTTATATCACTTTTTGTAGGTGTGTTGAACTGTCATTTTGATGAGATACCCGGTCACCATCCCATCGTTATGCACATCAACTACCATGATAACATCGTCTGCAACAACTGTGCTACTCTATTCGACTCAATCGACTTAAATCGACTTCCTCAATAAAGCCGCTGCTAGGATACTACACTTCTTTCTTTTGTCTCCTTACCAGATCCCAAAGATATAAGTAATATTTTCTACAAATAAAAAAAGCATTTCTGATGAAATTCTTTTGTTGCATGTTTGTTTTTTGACAACACCTTTGTTAACACGTTTGTTAACACCTACTCGATTGAGAAATTTTCACTTTTAGAGAAGGCATACTATCATGAGTTGTCAAAACCTTTAAGATATGATTTTTTTTACTTAAATCATGTTTGATGACAATTTGGATTCGCTTCGAGGAATTAATCTTATAAATAATATTATTTATTAATCGATTGTCACAATCAGAGGCAGAGTGTGGACACGAGTAGGAAACCTATATAACTTAGTACAACTGTGGTAACTTAAATCCCGATTGATTAAGGTAAATATTATTTCTCACCAATATTCCGCGTAGTAGACTTATCCGACCAAAAAGTTTGGGAACAGATTACAGAAGTTCAACTTGCATTAATCGCTTACGAAGGTTGAAGCTCTCGAATAGTAATAATTGGAGGTTATCATACAAAACATATTCATTGAAAATAATATACATTATTACATATTAGTGAGTATTTAAAACACAAATATACATTTTTTGTTTTGGAAATTGGTTTAACTGTTCCAACGGTCTGAATATATCCAGCGATTTCGAAATTTGATTCCGTTTCAATGGATTTTATGAATATTATTGAATATTGTCATTGTAATGGATATTTGTGAATGTTATTGAATCATTGAAATTGGGAATATTGTTGTGGAGAATGTAGGATCAAATATATTTTCCGTGGTACAAGTGGTTCAAAACAAACATTTTTTGTTGGTATTTTTATTTTGCGTTGAAAATAATTGGAAAGTCGTCTTTTAAAGTTTTTTCCAAATAAATTAGAGAAATGGTAGTGGAAGATTATAAACTATCTGGCGATTGAAATTTTTATCTTCTAATTAGATACAGCCCATTATTTTTAACATATTTTATGTAAGTACATATCAGTACCTTTCATATGACTGCCAGACAAGCATTTTACCCACCCGACTATCGACCACCTAAATCCAAACATTTCTACTTTTTATCAGATTATCTTTTTGACGGAATTTGTTTTTAATAAGTGGCTGGAAACTAAATCAAATATTCTAAACAACCCTTAACTGTAACTGAAACAATCCCAATGAAGACAAAAAAACATTTTATCACAGCCAAATCATTTGACATAGTATTCTAAAATACCTATTATATTTTTCGTCTGATGGATAACAGACACGATATGCGGCCGTTTTAATAAATACGATAATGTTGATCATGATTCCCGTAACTAACTGATTCAAATTAGCCTCTATATTCATTCGGCGCTTATTAAAGTATCCAAATTTGTAATCTGATTACGTTGCTCTTTTGATATTCAAATTTTACAATTCACTTCAATTAATTCAAATAACGCACCTGTACAAATATAATATTCATTTTTAAATTACGCGATGGTCAGCAATGTTTGTTAAACGTATTAAAAACGTTGACAATTTAACTGTTGAGGATTTGTATTATGACAACTTCTAAATCATTCTATCTTTCACAGTTTATTTAGTTCACCTATTGATATTTAGAAATTAGGCACGTTTGATAATGCAATTATCTGTCCAACGATTCATAGAGTTTTGCTCCCAACCTGCAAAGGTCAGTCTGCACTTGTCCGTGAAGTGTTGTGTTCGTCTGCCAAAATGCTCTGTACCAGATGTTTGGCCTTTTTCACTACCGTCTGTCTATCCTTGTTCTATACAGTGCCTTAACAGACGCACGAGACTTGTCTGACTGACGATGTATATTTTTTGTTATAAATAACCTCAGGAATCACAGGTTAAAGAAAGTCAGACACGTCTCTTAACACCTTGTACACATACAGTGGTTGTGCGGAAATCTTTCGTACGCAATTGTGCGGGGGGTTGCGGTAATGCGGATGCGATATAGACTAAGACAAATAAAAACGAATTGAATTGCCTTAGTGTTTTGCAAGAGGAAAATGAGTAGGAAAGGCCAAAAGACTTACCCTGGTCTCGTTCTCCTTAAGCCGCTGGTTCTGTTCTCTTATCAGTTTGCATACAATTAACATTAACACTTAACACAAAACAAAAAACACAGTGAAATTCACTGCGGCGGGTAAAAATGTTTCACTGGACGATTGTGCTCCAAATAATCACAGCCGAGTTCAACATATGCGGGTTTCAATATGACACGAAATGTTCGCGGGTAAGATGCAACGATAACAACTGAACAATACTCCTTGTCTCTGGGCCCGGATCAAGGAAAGGGGACAAGGGGCAAAGGGGGGAGAAGGGTACACATTTAAGGCTATTCAATTTTAAACTTCACGCGCAACTATCCCCCCCGCCTTGAAAGGGTGCGAAATCACCCCTTTTAAAACCGCATTGTCATGGCATTTATCATATAAACAAATTAACATAACCTACAGTTATCCTAAATTTCCTAACCTACATTGACTAAACCTAATGCTACTAGACTACTATTGAGTTGGCAAAGGGTATAGCCGTATTACTGGGCGAATGTAAGATCCCAGCACTGTTCTGACACGAGCAACACGAATTACTCCATCTTTTGCGGGGAAAACTTCATCAATAATAGCTAACGGCCAATGTAATGGTGGGGCGTTTTCAGTTCCCACTATTACTACTAAGCCGACCTTTACTGGATTAGTAGGAGTATTCCATTTTGGACGTACTTGCAAAGTATGCAAGTAATCTAATCTCCATCGCTTCCAGAATGATTGAATTAATTTATCGAGTAAATCATGACGCGATAGAAGGTTCAAATTATCCTTCTCGATTTCCATGGCGGGCAAGTGTTTTAAGGGAGTTGTCGTCAAGAAGTGAGCTGGCGTTAACGCAAGGGGCTCGGAGGGGTCTGAAGAGAGCGTTCTACACAATGGCCTCGTATTCAGAATGGTTTCTACTTGTGCAAGTACTGTAGTTGCCTCTTCAAACGATAGAATCTGATCTCCTATTACCCGAAAAAGATGAGTCTTCATACTTTTAATATTGGATTCCCAATTTCCTCCAAAGTGGGGTGCTATTGGCGCATTCAAATGCCAGCTTATTCTATTATTGGCCAAAATACTTGCGAATTCTTCACCAAAATGTGAAGATGACGAAAATGCGTGCAATTCATTCAATTTTCTCTTGGCTCCTACAAAGTTAGTTCCGTTGTCTGAGTATAAATTTGACACAGGACCACGCCTAGAAAGAAATCGTTTGAATGCGTTCAGAAAACATTCGGTGCTCAAACTTGATGCCAATTCAAGGTGTATAGCTCTTGTTGTCAAACACACAAATAAACAAATATACGCCTTTTGAGAACGAATTCCACGTCCGCGTGATACAGTTACCCTTAAAGGCCCGGCAAAGTCTATACCCACATGCGTAAATGGTTTTATAGACTGAATGACACGACAATCTCTATGATCCGCCATTAAAGGTGCAATTGTTTTAGGGCGTAGCCGAAAACACGAATTGCATTTATGTACTCGATTTCGAATTAAACTACGGGCTGACAGTATCCAATATTTTTGCCTCAAAATAGACATTAATAATGCGGGACCCGAGTGACAATGAATTTTATGATAATGATCAACCAACAAATTTAAAACGTGATCCTTTCGCGGGAGAACTATGGGGTGCTTTTGATCATAATTTAAATCCGAATTAACTAAACGACCTCCCAACCTTATGATTCCGTCATTCAAGAACGGTCTCAAACGTTGAAATACGGGTTTACACGTCTTTCCTTGTTGTAGATTTATCAATTCCCCGGGAAAGTACGCTCGTTGTATTTCGCGCAATATTTTAAGCTCAACGAACTCTAAATCTGACCCACGTATATATTTTCGATATGGCAACACCTTAAGAAAACGAAATACGTAAACCAAACATCGTAATAATTTATTCCACGAGGAAAAGCGCTTTGACAGGGTTAGAATATCATATTCTTCTAAACCAGAAGTCATTACTAACGAAATAGACTTCTGTTCGGGTGGTTCTGTGACCATGTTGACATCAAATGTGGTAATGGGCCACCGTTCAGGCCTAAATTTCATCCACGGTGGGCCATGAAACCATAGCGGGTGATCTAAAATCTGATTGGGGGTAAGCCCTCGTGACAGACAATCAGCGGGATTATCTGTGCCTGCGATATGATTAAAACAGGTAGCTGATAATTCAGATTGAATTTTAGCAACTCTATTAGCCACGAATGTCCCCCGACGGTGCGGAGAAGACTGAATCCAACAAAGTGCTACAGTGGAATCAGTAAATGCGTATATATTTTCAATTTTCAAGCGTTTTTCTAAGGTTTCTATTACGTTATGCATTAATTTTGCAAGTATTAATGCAGCGCAAAGTTCTAATCGTGCGAGAGAAACAATTTTCACAGGAGAAACCTTCGATTTTGCACAAGCAACATGTACTGAAATTGCTTCATGATTTTGGACATGGAAATACACTATACCTCCATATGCCTTTTCGCTGGCATCTGCGAAACCAACAATGGTTACGATGCTACTGGACGTGATGCCAGTATGACGCGGAATTTGTATTCTATTCAGTGAGGAAAGTTCCTCACAGAATTGCGTCCATATCCTTACAATATCGTCGGGAGGCTCATCATCCCAATCGCATTTGTGTAGCCACAATTGTTTAATTAAAAGCTTGGCATATAAAACGACAGGCGCGATGAAGCCCATAATATCCCATATTTTTGCGACACAAGACAATATATTTCGTTTTGTACAACCTGTTTTAGGTGTAGAAGTGACGAACGAGAATAAATCGGAATTTGGTGACCAGTATAAGCCCAATATTTTATGCATGCTTACTTCATCAAATTCCTTTATCGCTGATAAGCGATGCGAATCTGGAATAGATTCCAGAACATCTTGCGAATTGCTGGTCCACTTGACAAGGTTAAATTGGCCAGTCTTCAATAATGCGATTAACTGAGAGGACGTTTCCTTTGCACCCTCTTCAGTTTCCATACTATATACAAAATCATCCATATATAAAAATTCTTCAATAATTTTCTTAGCCTCAGGAAAAGCTTCTCCTTCATCGGAGGCCAATTGCCTGATAGTGCGTAAAGCTTGAAATGGGCTGGATGTAAGACCAAAACAAACGCGGTTAAACTCATAAGTTTTAATATCTTCGCTGGGCGAGAAGCGATACAAGATTCGTTGATATCTCCGATCACTATCTTTCACTCCTATACACAAAAACATTTTGCGTATATCAGCTGAAAGAGCTATTGGGAATACACGAAAATTCATAATTATATTAAATAAATTTCCCTGTAAATTTTCCCCACTATATAAAATATTATTCAATGACACAGAAGTGCTTGTTTTTGCGCTAGCGTCCAGGACTATTCTCAAACTGGTCGTGATTTTATCCTCTCGTACAACTCCATGGTGCGGAATTATGTATGAAGGCATCTCATTTCCTTCATTTGAAGTGCTGAGAGTCAAATAATCCTTCTCTAAATATTCATTGATAATATTATTATAAGCTTCTCTTAATTTTGGAGAGGCTTCCAATTTACGTTCAAGGCATAAAAAACGTTTCTTTGCCATTGCAAATGAATCCCCAAGGGTTGAAACATCCCCTTTAAATGGCAAAGTTACTATATATCTTCCATTTTCAGGATCTCTTGTGGTTGTTCTTTGATATATTTCCTCACATTCACGATCTTCAGGACTTTTAATAGACGGTACGTTTACCTCTTCTAATTCCCAAAATCTTTTGAGACAAATATCATCTGGTTCTTCTAGCATGGCACAACAAGATACGCTAACATTATCCTCAACCCGAGTTGGTGCTGATCCCAAAATAACGTATCCTAGAACTGTTTCTAAAGCATGCAGATTATACCTCTGAAAAGGGTCTTGAACCCTTTTTGACAACAGGAGATGCGGGAAGAGCTGGGCTCCTAGCAACATGTCAATTTCTCCTGGTTCTCCATATGACTCATCCGCCAACGGTAAGTCATTCAAATATGACAATGAAGGTACATCAACTTTGGCGGTAGGTAAGCGCTCTGTAACTTTATTCACAATCAATGAAGTAATGTTATAATTTATTGCTCGATTGAAACGAGAGTAAATTTCGGTCTGTATGGAGCCTGTAATGGGCTTAGACGAACCTCCAATACCCTTAACGGTGGAACAAGACGGGCGTTGATATTCAAAAAATCCTAATTTTCTACAACAATCCCGAGTAATAAAATTGCTCTGAGATGCGCTGTCCAATAAACACCTAACGAGATGTTCATTTCCCTGTGCGTCTATTATTCCCACTCGTGCGGTAGCCAGCAATACAGTACAATGAGTCTTTAGATTATGAGATCGAACAGTTGAAAAAGTACACAAAGCTACATCAGAATTGGAGCAGCCCGGTTTTGGATCATTCAATTGATCAGCTTTCTGGTTTTCAATTCTTTGGGCATTTTGAGAGTCTGACTGCCCCTTGTGTGATGCACCCTGTTCTTCAAAATGTAACATTGTATGATGAAACTTGTCATTACACTTATGACAATTTTGATTTGAATTGCAAGTCCTAGCCTTATGTCTATCACTAAGGCACCTAAAACAGAATCCCTTGCTTTTGATAAAATTGAACCGTTCCCTTACAGTCAATTTTTTAAATTCTGAACATTTAAACAAATTTCCATGCGATAGATTATTGCAAAGTAAACATTTAATAGGCTGACGATTTTCCTCACTACCAGCGCTCATATAGGCATGCGTCGATTTTTGTGACCGTTTTGACGTTTCACTTTTATTTTCCACCGATTTTCTCGAAGAACCGGTTCTTTGCAAGATCTTAATTTGTTCACGCACAAATTTCACCAAATCTTCAAACGAGGGGAATTCATTTTCCCGATTGTATGTTTCGAATCCTTTCACAGAGTCCATATCAAGTTTTTTCAATGCAATGTGTAAGAAAATAAAGTCACACAAATTATCTAAATTTACATTTTTAACGGCTGCCACAGCTGACGCAAAATGATCAATAAAGGATTCCAGATTATTAATATTTGCAACAGCAAAGGATTTAAAATCCAAAATTTGATCGATGTATGCAGAAGATATTACTCTTTTGTCGTTATATTTATCGATCAACGAGTTAAAAATAATTTCGTAATTTTCCGGCGATAAAATGATCCCGGCGAACGTTGATTTAACACGGTTACTAATTTTTCCCAACAAATAATATAACTTTTCTGAATTCGAAAGTGTATCGTTATTGTGTACGGTGTTAATAAAACTTGAATAAAATATGGGCCAATTTTTTATTTCCCCATCGAAATATGCCAATTCAATCGGTGGGAGTTTTACACTACATTTTTTCTGTTTACTAACCACCCGCGAAGTGTTTTCCCGATTTAATGATATTTTTCTTTTGATATGTCCGTACATATCGTCGAACTTGAACCATCTTTCAAAATCAGGTTCAAAGTTTGAATCGATTTCCAAATTTAATATATTTATTTGTTGAGATATGTCCTCATACTTACTTCTAGTCAAGTCTAGAGTTTCAACTAACGAAAGAAACTCCTCTAGAATACTCAAGTCGGAAATTTTATTTGATAGTTCAAATAACTTAGTAAGACGTGCATCTAACGCATCTCGCTGAGCCGTCAGTAGTTTCAACTTTTTTTCTTTAGTAGCCATTATGATTTTAGCAATAAATAATTAACCCAAATAATTAATTATAATTTAAATAACGCTATAATTGAATTAACGCTAGCGTAATTGATCAAAGTAAACAATTCTTCTGATATGTGTTTCCAAATTAAACTCAATAACAACTGAATATTATTATTCTGTTTACTATCTATTGTTAGCGGTCGTTAATACATACCTACGTACTTAACGCTAGCGAAGTATGTACTCGTATTATTAGAATTCAGTATTGAATACAAGTACCTACTTACACAATACGATTCCTTGCGTTAAACCAGGTACCTACATACACGATTAAATTATTGTCAACCTATAATTTGCCACGAGGAATTAAATGTAATTCGTTTTTAATATAACTATTTGACGGACTAAATTTTAACCCATTTATAATGCAAATGCCATGATTTTGGTACAAATAATGATTATAGATTGCAATTGCGAACGAAAGTAATACAATATAACCCGGTTCGAAATTGGACCAATTTGATGGTTGTGCGGAAATCTTTCGTACGCAATTGTGCGGGGGGTTGCGGTAATGCGGATGCGATATAGACTAAGACAAATAAAAACGAATTGAATTGCCTTAGTGTTTTGCAAGAGGAAAATGAGTAGGAAAGGCCAAAAGACTTACCCTGGTCTCGTTCTCCTTAAGCCGCTGGTTCTGTTCTCTTATCAGTTTGCATACAATTAACATTAACACTTAACACAAAACAAAAAACACAGTGAAATTCACTGCGGCGGGTAAAAATGTTTCACTGGACGATTGTGCTCCAAATAATCACAGCCGAGTTCAACATATGCGGGTTTCAATATGACACGAAATGTTCGCGGGTAAGATGCAACGATAACAACTGAACAATACTCCTTGTCTCTGGGCCCGGATCAAGGAAAGGGGACAAGGGGCAAAGGGGGGAGAAGGGTACACATTTAAGGCTATTCAATTTTAAACTTCACGCGCAACTATACAGCATACCCAACTCTTGCTATATGACTTATTTTAACGCTACTGGTTAGCTTATGTTGACGTGTTAAGAAGTAATGCAAATCTTCGTTGCTTTTGTGTCAACATAGTCTTTCTGTAATACCAAATCTCAGTATGGCAAATTCATTTTTAATTTTATGCTATAAGATAGGCCATATCTATGTTCATTCAATACACAGGAATTATGTTAGAAATTGTACAAAGTAAAATACAACCGAAACCCTGAACCAAGTAGTACATTACTAAGTGGGGAGAAAATTTTGTTTCCAATAATTATGTACAATGGTTTTTATAGAGGTCGATCGGTTAATATGATGTTCATAAAAAATGAGTTCATTGTTAGTTTGAGATGTGCAGTCTAGTGGCAGGGGTGCGATATTATTGTGGTTATTAGTCGAATAAAATTATAAAAAATATAGAAACTAGAAGTGATCACCTACCCGTTGTTCTGTGTATCTAGGTACCTATGTAGTAAAAAATGTTCTAAAAAAGTTGTAAAAAATAATATTGTAAATCAAAATATTTGAAAAAAAATTGAATAATTTACAGTGAAGAATTTGGGAGGAGGGTTAAGGTACCGCCGCCCCGGGAAGCATTTATTGGATAACCAACGCCTCTGCCATAGGTGCCCGAGTTCATTGGGTGAGTTGTGTTCAGGATGCGCCTGCCCACCAGCTAGGAGGCGTGTCAGAACCGGAGAGACTGGAGGTGTGGAGACACTTTGACCTCTCCATCTGGTCTCTCGACCCATCGCCTTGCGACGCGGTGGGAAGGATATGATCATTCGTCCGTCACTCCTGAACACCTTGATCCCTAAATTCCAACTCACCCCTCGTACCTTTTGCCTTTCCAGTATTCTTCTCCTTCCTCAGGGCCTCCTGTGTGGGGTTAGTGTTAAAACTGGGGATTTATTTGTGTATCAAACTAAACCATTTCTGACTATTATCGTGATTATATCCAGGCTGTCAGAGTACTTATACATTTTTATTGATAGTTTGGTTACAATTTTCTAAAACATTGATTATTTTTATGAGGGGGCGAGGTTGTCGCTTGTCGCTCATGTGGTAAGACTGACTGACAGACTAAGTACCTTGACGTAGCCGTTTTATATAGGCGCAAAATGCGTTCGAGAACAAACCAGAAATCGCGAGTAGGTAGATGCGCCGTACATATATGATGTATCACTAGTAGGTTCCAAGGCGATGCGGGTTGCATGTATGAACGTTTCCGAACCTTCTAGTAGCTACCACTACACATTTTTGTTTTATCTGGATTTCTTTTATTTAAGTGGTTTCTTTTATTTAACTTGCGTTTCTTTAATTCTGTAAGCTTAACTCCCTTTAAATACTGTGTTTGAGACAGCGAATGTTTTTTTTGCTTGCGAGCATGTTGTCACTTTTTTAGCTAGTAAATTTTTCCGTGTGAGACTTTTGTCATGATCGCCTGGTGCGTGTCTGGAAACTGTCACATAAGAAACACCTCCTCTACATTTTTTCATCTTTCATTAAAGATGGAACTCTGTTGATTGCAACTGTTATGAATAAAGGTAATTATGAACACAATTTATAAAATTATTTACGAAGGTACTTACAAGTAGTAGCAATTAGAATATGGCGAAGATGATTGAGAATATAGCTAAATCGTTTTCGAGCAAAGTAACAACTCTGAATGGAGGTCTCTCACCAACAAAGAGTGGTAAATACTCTCAGCATCGTCCTGGTGAGAGACTACAATTTAGAATCGAAAAAAATTGCTTTAGCCGTGTTTGATTACCAGATCTGAATAGCAAGGTACTTCCCCATCTTCTCTATCTCCTTCTCCTCTCAACTTTCATTAGCCTCACAACATCCTAATTGGAGATACCATAGTCACACTGGCCCCAGACGGTTGAAAGCAGTTGGGACTCTAGTGCAAAAACCTATAAAATTTATATTATTTTTATTCTATTAGTTTCACGGCTCAGCTTCTCCAACATTTCAACACTATTTTGTGTACAACTATTGTGTAAAATTCGAATAAAAAGCTTGATCAAGAAAATATTTTTGCTTATTTAAAAATTTAATAAAAATGTCGAAATCCTAAATTTGTATCCAACGCTCATGTTGCAGTCACAAATATAAATATTCTTTTCTTTGTTGAAATGATACATCAATTTTTCTTTTCTTTTATAAAAGTGATTTACGATTATTATTTATTAAAGTATAATAGAATTTGACTGCCATTAAGTGGGCCGAGGCTTTCTTGGTGGTTAAATGTGAAAGGAAATATATTATATATGCGTTATGTTCTAATAAAGACACCAACTAACTTTTGGCGTAGTAATGAAATAAAGTGATATATCACTCTTTGGTTCGCACGACATTTCCGGATGGCTCGATGTAATGGTGACTGACATTTTGACTAAAAAAATTAAGAAACTTCCCACTTATTATGATAAGTTTGCAAAAACGTTTAGAGCGATCTCTTGCCATAATGTGCCAATTTTATGTAAACTAAAAAAAAATGGCATAAACGGTTAAACCTAGGTGGATTCATTGATTTTAAGCAAAAAACAGTTTCATATGTTTACATACTAATATTTTGAGGAATGATAATAATTAAATTATATGGTAAATGTATATATATATATGACACCAATCGCTCGAGTTGTTAAGTATCCCTAATAATATTATTAAGAAGTTTACATAATAACAATAACTAAAGAACACGTTATTAAAAACACTAACCTATTTTTTAACTCGCTGCGTTTTATAACACTTTTCTTAAGAAAAACAACCTGCTTCGAGGCGAGGTGATCCATCCCGTTCTAAGTAATAGGAGTTACTTCTCCAAGGCGCTCTCAATGACTCTAATGTTGTTAAAAGAAGCTACGTATTCTGTACGAATCTAGATACTCGACTTAATTAATCTATGAACTGTGAAATGATGTGCTGTGAGTTTTGCATATATATTAGGTGAACTAATTCCTAATCTCCCAACAAGGCATATGCCAAAATCATCACGCTACTACACAGTCTTACTACACAGTACATAGCCTGACTATACAGTCGACTACACAGTTGACTACACAGTCGTGGTGGAATATTTTAATTTAAATATATTTCTTACTAGCGCAAACCTGTGAGAAATCACGGGATGTTATGATTGTAGGATTTGAAGGTAAAAGTATTATACAGGGTGTATCGGCACGTACCCGACAAACTTTAACCAGCTATTCCTTAGCACATTTGGAGTAAAAAATGTTATGGGCACTTTGCTGTCCGGTAACATTTTTTTTCAGTAAAAAAATTATTTCACATTTTCACCACATGTCACCAATGTTTTATCCTTTGTCAAAGTTTGAAAACCCGTCTGGCAATATTTTGTTCGAGTTTCGTTGAATAATGTACGTACGTACCTACGTTGGCGCGCTTTTACAATCACAACTAAATGGAACGGCACCATTCGTCTCATTTTTAACTATTATTATTTAGTGTGTACGAAAGAGCGAGGACACTTTTTGACACACTTGCTAATAATAGCTGTTGAACACGAGAAACAATGCAAATGACAGTGACGGAGTGTGAATTTTTTATTTATTTTTTGTTTTTAATGGAAAAAAATGTTACCGGACAGCAAAGCGCCCATAACATTTTTTACTACAAATGTGCTGAGGAATAGCTGGTTAAAGTTTGTCGGGTACTTGCCGATACACTCTGTATATCATGCCTATCATAAAAAATATTGTAAATTTTCTTTGTAATATGATATTTTATTCTTGAAAAATAATTAGAGAGACGACCAGAACTACGTTTCGAGTGGACCTTAAAACTCATCGGTGATTATTGGTATGCATGTGTTTACTTATATGTGTGTATGCATGCATATATGTGTATTTATGTATGTATACATGGGTGTATGTATATATGTGCATATAAATAAATATTTTTTTTCCTTTTTCTTTAAATAACAATGTACAATAACCATTTAAAAAAAAAATTAAATCCCAACTTACACTTGTATAAGAAAATTTAACCAATACACATAAATACATGTACCATTTAATCATAACCACGTAAACACATCAGCACAGGTTCTCCCAGTGAGGTGTTCACGAAACATATAACATTACCTACCACAGTGTCACCTACTCAAACCTACCTCACACCCAGCATAAAACACCATATTAACAACAGTTCTAAATTTATGTATTATATACAAATGTAAATAATTGGCAGACACTGTAATGTATGCATAGAAATAAATAAATAAAAAATAAAAAAAATAAAGATTCAGATTTAGATCTGTCAAGTATTAAAAAAAATTAAATTCACCCTAAAGATTAAGTTTAGACTTACGGAATTCAATACTTCGTTTGTGTGAAAGCACTATGAAAACAATACATTACATTTTAACTAAAAAAATATTAAAATAACACGATTTTGGTATCTATCTTATCGCTTGTCTGATATTTTATAATTTTTCATCTGTTCCAAAAACAAAGAAGTTACCGTATGAAATTATTAGTAGATATAATATACAAATACCTAGTCGGTAAGTGTTATTTTCAAGGGTCATATCTTAGATTTCATTACAGTTTGAATTTGACGTTTTATTAGCATCAATTAGCTCAATGAAAATCACATATTGTGTATAATTTGTGCATTGTGTTCCGATAGATGTGTATTACGAGTAGTACGGTCTTCTGAGCCGTTGTAGGTTTAGGAATATGTCGATATTAATTTAGTGATAACCAGACAGGCTTAACATTGTGCATATTAAATAGACTTCACTAAGACGAATTATTGGGTTCATCGCAAGGCAGGGTTGGGTCAAATCCTTCATTAAATATTCGAGATAATATTAACGACTTTCAAACGAAAATATGAAACAGAAAAGACAAAAGATTCGTAAATTGACTTATTAAGTTATTCCACTATTAAGCGAAAAAAAATCGTTACTCAGAAAAAGATAAGAAGAGATATATTTTTTGACAACATAAACAAATGTTGGGTTCGCTTTATCATATATACTCGAAAATAAAACTTTTTCATCTTTGATTAAATACTGAACTATGTTGATATCAACTGTTATGAATAGAGGTTATTCCGAAAACATTTAAAAATAATATTTACGAGGGTACTAGTAGCAAAGAAAATAGGGCCAAGATGATTGAGAACATAGCTAAATCGTTTTCGAGCAAAGTAACAACTCTGAATGGAGGTCTCTCACTAACAAAGAGTGATAGATACTCCCAGTATCGCCCTGGTGAGAGACTACCATTCAACAAATGTTGGGTTCGCCATATCATACATACTCGAAAATAAAACTTTTTAGTGTATTAAAATTTTTTAAAGTACCTACAGATTTATATATATATATATTAAGTTTAGATGCTTATATTTACACGCGTGGCAAAAATGATATTACGTAACCTTACACATAAAACTTTTTACGGAAAAAATTTGCAAATTAATCAAATACGCTAACGCTTTTTTTCATCTTGGTTGAGTAGATGCGAATTTTAGAATTCGGTTTCAGAAAGATTAACTATCAAAAGGTAAAAAAAATAAATTTGAAAACGCTTTAAGCTCTGATGTTTTGAAAGACAATACAACAATAATAATAAACAGTATATTTGAAAATGTCCAAACTGCTCTTGATACCATAAATAAATAAGAAAAATAGAAAGGCATAGTCTCTTACTTATCCCTTTGGCTAAAAAAAATGTTGGCCAAAGTAATTTTATATTTTTAGGCCACTAGACAAAACTAAAATTATCCTAAATGTATATTAGACACATCAGCCAAGCAAACATCAACGATTTCATTAAGACCTGTTTAAAAGTTTGTTTTTCTAGTGGTACGATGCTGATTGTTTTTTATAATTTTAAATGCAATTTTGTGTTGTAAACTGCGCTTGCTCTCGACACAGGGTTTTCTAGTGAGACAGGCACAGTACATAACCAATGTTATGTAATTAATAAAGTTGAATAAATAAAATTGCAAAAAAAACTTTTCATTAACTTCCTGTTTATTCAAAGAGCGCAGTTGACCTATTTATTATCATAATTGCGGAGATAAATTTAAAACATTGTAATTAATTCTAAAATTAAAATATTATTATTTCTCACCCAGCAGGACTGCGCGTCGCATCCCCTGTGAAATCAATTAATGTATTAAGCTACTCGCTCAGTAGTTTATCTAGCTCTGCAGTGGAACAGCGGAACTATGCACTGCGCTATGTGTTATTCGCAGAGCGGCCACAGAATTGGGGCAATAGGGAACAAACAATCTTAGCGTTAAATAATTTGTATGGTAATATTTGCGAGCTAATCTTAACACAGTGGCGAACAGTAATTTGTTTCGAGAGGAAAATGGTAAAGAGATATTTAAAATTGTTGTATGTAATAATATATTTTTTACAACAAATACATTTTTCTGGTAATCCAAGGAAAGATTAGGGGAAAATGTCGTACTTCATGGTTTTGAAATCAACAAGATTGGTGCGAGTGGATATTCCGCATAAAATAATTTAAAATAAATTTTGTAAGAAAAAATGTCCTTTATTGACACGACAATTTTATATTTCATCTGTCTCTAAATTTATTTGTGTGTTTCATGTTCGGTCAAGCTGGTAGCCATGTTTGATAGTACCTTCTTATTCCACCAGAGCGCATGAGCGTTGCAACTATCGACTATCAAGTCGGGTAATCAACATTACGCGTGTTCTCTGGACGGGAATAAGATGCGGAGTCGAATTAAAGTGAATGTAATGTAGTTTTTTAACAGTCACATTGTTGTATACAGTAGTGAATGGTGGAAGAAGTCGGAGGCGCCCAATAAAGACATTAGCAATAGCGGAGCATTACGGGGGATCCACTAGTTTATCTATAGAATGCAATTAACATTATGAAAAATTTCTTCGCGATCCATGACAAATTTAGATAAACATACTAACGACTTTATTGCCCGGAAATGTGAAATTGGTTGCCCTTTTGCTATCTGCTCCTTTTTATGATTTCTCGATATCTACTACAAATCGTTCATGTATGAAATACTGGTATGGGGATTTGCATAAGGTTGTAAACTTGGATTCCGAATATTATGCTCTTAAGAATTTATGGCGAACTCTGTCGGTAAATACGAGAGCCAAGTTTCAAGTAGCAATTGGGGAATTTAGCGAGTTTTCTAAGTAGGTACACATAAGTCTAAACTTAGCTTATTTGCCAATACATGCAGTGGGGTTATATATAAGATGTTTCACGGGCAAAGTTCATGATTTACACGCACATTTCAGGTAACGCAATGTAAGTCATATTTTTGTAAGTTTCAACCGAGCTCGCGAGAAACAACCTTAGACTTTTCAATAAAACACATTGAAAACAACATTTGAAAGTTGTTTTCATAAACTTGAGGTTGAGAGCGGGAACAAAAAGATCTCTTGCTTTTCTTTATATCTTTTATTACATTTAACTAGTAAAGATGCTCTACCTAAGAATGACTATTAAATATCTCCCTTGTTTCCCACATATAGTTAGAATGCTACACCAAACACCTTATTTCTTTTACATTAAAACCTTCTGTTTTCAATTTGATTTAAGTTTCATTTGATTCCTCTTAAGAGTACTTGTCTTTTTAGTGCTTCACTAAGATTTTTTTATTCATCACCTTCTGTGACTTCTTCCAGTAACTTTTACTCTATTTACTCTTTTAATCTGCTGTTTATTGCAAATTCATTTCGACGCCGCGCCGTGACATTATTCTCACTTCTAACTATCATTGTTAATCAAAGAATATTTTGCATAATGGAAATCGATTTTTTGTTTAAGTTACTTATTTCTGTTAAGCTTGTACCCATATAATGAACAGCGATGCGTGATTGCAGACTACCGACAACACTTACCGTTTTCCGCGTCAGAACTGATGCGATCCACAGCGCGGTGCTTCGGGCCCTTAACTGGCTTAGTGATCTTGACGTTCAATTATGATGTTTCCTACTATGCTACGCTAAAGATGAACCATCCAAAGCTATAAAGTCGCACAAAGGTCAAAGGTAGGAGAAATTGATACGATTTGGAAAGAATCAAAAATCAATTGGTGAGTTTTGTACCCGCTAAGAAATTTATAGAAATATTGGGAAGCTAATTTAATAACATAAAATTCAAAGTAAGATCGTTGAGTTTTACCGATTGCAACGAGTTTAAAGAATGATTATCGAATTGTACCCAAACAAATTAGTAGATAGATTTGAGTAAACCTATTAATAAATAATGATAATACTGTATTAAGTAATGAAAGACCGGCAAATTGTAATATAAGAAAACGACAGAGATGCTGGTAAATAATATATTAACATTTGAATACTATAAGTAGGTTCAACATACGATAATAATTTTCAATAAGGATCGGAGAGTTATATTTCTTAGCAATAAATTTAAAGGAATATTGCCTACCTGTATTTACATAAGTCAATTTTTTTTCTTGTAACACCTCACTTGTCTGTACAGCGCACTTGTCTGTACAGTGTAAAGGTAGGGAAGCTATGGCGCCACCTGGTTGGTAGGCGTTATGAGGCGGGCTATGGTAGGGGCTGTAGGAAGGGCTTTATTAATGCGGGTCTTGAAGAGGTCCGGATTATATGAAGGGGGGAAAACAGATGCCGGAAGCTTGTTCCACACATGAGTGTCTTACACAAAAACGAGTCGAAGAAGCGGCCCGTTCTCAAGAAGCTAACATGAACTACTGTGAACGGATGTTTCGCTCGTGTACATCGAGTTTCATGCACGTGCACCGGTGCAACGGGGATAAATCCTGCTAGCCTTAGCCTTAGAGCAGGCTCCATTAAAATATCTGTACAACAGATACAGCATACCCACATCGCGTATGTGCTTTAGGGATGGTAATCGGCATGTGAACAATGGATTGTCAGTCGGACCGCCCTCCTTTGCACAGAATCAATCAGGTTTATCAAATATTGTGAGGATCCAGCCCAGAGGTGGCTCCCAATGGAGTCTTTGATAGGGAGGGTACTTCCATCAAATTACACCAGACAGTCATTGATCTCATTCTTTGTCGAAATCAGACAGAGTTTTTGAGACGTTGAAACCGACCATGTTGACCTTACCCCAGATACGAACCTTCTCGTGATGGTGGTCAACTTTTTGTCAAGAGGGCTTGTCATAAAGGTAACCTTCATGAATGGTGCAGTCGTCATCGTGACAATGAATTGGTGCACATTCAACGACTTCGTAGATGTGTAACAAAAACAGAGTCGGTGACAGGACAGATCCTTGTAGTACCCCCGAATTGATTAGATGCGGAGAGGAAGAAGACTCGTCAACTACGGTTTGAATTGTTGTTTCATTGAGGAAGTCCGCAATCCAACAATGTAGGGTTGAATGAATCCCATTCGATGTTAACTTCCCGACAAGCGACAGGTGCCAGACCCTATCAAAGGCCTTGGAAATATCCAATTCGACGGTTTGAGTTTCTCCAAGTACCGCCCCCAATATGCGTCACATACCCGAGCAGATCGCCACACGATCGGTTTTGACGAAATCTATTTTGACGATCGTTTAGGATGTTGTTGGTTGTATGGCAGTGATGGCAATAAGGCGGTTATTGAAGAAAAAATAGACCAAAAGTTAAATTCTGGGGATTAATGCTAGAAGTGCCTTGGTCAAATGGGAAACTTGTTACAATAAGACTGGTATTTGTTGATTTCTTGGAGTACAATAATGTCGAAACTTTATAATATTTTGATACCATCAGAAAAACCACACTTTCGTTCATCTGGGGCGGCTGACATAGGCTTTTCCCAGTTTAAAATTTCATCAGAAAGTATAGTAAGTAATAATCTAATTCAATTTACCAAAATTTGCTATAGACACTTACATAAGCCACAAGCAAAATTCTTGAGAATTAAAGAAAGAATGATGAGTTTTATAAGAACAAACTCAAGCAATATTCAGAGAATTGTATAGTGGTAACATATGCAATGAAGGATCTGTGGTTGTAAAATTTAAAAAAATGTGACTTAAGAGTTGTCAATGGTTAGAAATCAGGTAATACATCCTTTACAAGAGAGATAAAAAATCTTTTACATCGATTGAAAGTTTCCTCAAAATTATCTGGAGAAAAGTTTTTTGGCGATAAACTTTTTGGACCGACAAAGAAAAGTTAAAGTTATCGTGCAACTTTAACAGGCGACGAATTCAGTAGGTAATTCTTTTGTGAGTTTCCAAACGAATAATTTTAATAGCGACCAGGTGGTGAAATCGTTTACAGATTTCCCCACCAACTTATTTACCGTCACAATTCCTGGAGATGTTCGGCTTCACTTGTTATGTGATAACTTTGAACAATATTTTTCAAAGTTACAAGTGGTCATTAACTTAATTTTAGATTTATTTTTAATGGTGTTCAGAACCCCTTTAGATAGAGATAATTGATGAACACGTAATTTAATCAAATTGTTTTTGATTGCTCAATGAATTGATACAATTGAAATTGCTGGATTGAAATTTTCCATACAATATTCTGTTGTATGCTATTAAGAAATATTCTGATGATTATTCAAAAATATTTGTTTTCGACTTCTCTCTTCTACCTACTTGATAAAAATAATCAAGAGACGTTATACCAAAACACCCAGTTGAATAATTAACTGCGTTTTTTATATTGCATTTTCCATTTAATCCACCTTTTCCCAGCGAAGAAAATGTCCCTTAACCATTATTTGCATGAGACATTTTAGGGAAATCATTATTAACGACGTCGCTCTATCGTCGATTTTGTTGCTTAAGCGTCCGTCGTTACATACGTCGTGCGCCGGCTACGAACAAAGGGCGGCACGACGTCTATACACTATACATTGCATGTTGCGCCTTCGATTTGTACATCGGGGGCAAAAAGTTTTAAAATGGATGAAAAAAAATGAATCGACTGAGGAAGAAACTATGCAAAAAAAATAAATGCACTTCCACGGTTAGATATTTTGGTAATATGAAAGCACAATCATATAGAAACTTAGACCAACAGAATTTTTAGTGTTTCAAAAAGACAACATATATTTTTACTAAAAGAATTTTTAAGGGCTTTTACATAGCAATAGCAAAAAACTTACAGAATAACACAGAACTGAACTGTCTCAGTAATAATCTTTTATATTTGTTTAGTGATAAATTGAAAAATTCCACTGATTTGGCATCATTATTTCCTTCTATTTTTGTTTTTGATAGTGAGGAATACATATGGTGGTTAGTCCTAGAATTTTTGCACTGAAATAAATTCCAACTTGTAAAATTTCGCAGTGGAAAAAAAAAAATAATGGTAGTATTCAAACAATTTCAACACATCTATTTGCATGAAAAAAGACACTATCCGAAAAAGGGTTTTTTTTTATTTTGTTCTTTTCAGTTGAGTTCCCTTTCAATATTATGGCAGTCTGTATTGCGCACACCAGACGACCACGCAAGAATAAAAAACTTTAATTTAAATTGTTTTCACGTTTCTTCACCTATTTTTAAATCAATAAACTTTAAATACGTTATTTACTCCCCCACTGTACGACTCACTGGGCATAGGGTCGCACCACCGTTACTCTGTTTTACCGGGCGCCGGGTGTCCCGTCGCGCGTCGCGGTGCTACCGTTATGTTCCGTTCTGTTCCGTTATATTCCGTTCTGTTCTGTTCAGTTCGAGTTCGGTAATACGCTTCGAGCGCAGCGATTATTAACGCATTATTGATCAAACAACGGCCCCTTAAACTATATAAAGTCGTAAACCGACGCGCTCACTCGTTACGGAAAACTTCGGGAATTATATGTACATATACTTAATAAAGTTACTTACTGCACAGTAATTTGCGAGGATTATTGGTCAAACACAGGTATGAAGATGACACATTTAAGAAATATTCTACAAAAAATGAAGAGTTATACTCGAAAATTATTGGCGGAATTATATCCTTATTGCAATAAATATTTAATAATTCGTATATCTTAAATATAAGTACCAAAACTCTCTACTGTTCGTTGGTTTATCATTATTTAAAAAAAATGTATATTTATTCACGTATTTTTTAAAATAAATAAAAAAAGCACATTAAAAATAGTATTAACATTAGGTTTTTATATTTTATGAGATTTTAATATTACTCTTCTATGGAAGCGTAAACTTGTGGTTGGAAAAGGAGTGTACAGTAGATTATTGTAGTTATTTATTAATTATTAATAATATTATAGGTTCATTTACTATGTCCTGTAGTTAGTACATTGCAGTTGGAAAGTAAAAAAATAATAATATTAAATGTTTGGTAAAAGCGGTATAAATGTAAGTGGTGTACTGCAAGTAGTTATAAGGTATCTATTACAATGTAATTAATAATAAAACACATATGTGTTTGGAGAAGATGTGAAAAAAAGGAGAAATAATGAGATAGATATACCTATATTTGTAGACATAGATTCTTAAGATGAATTCGCGTGGAAAAGGTTTTTTTATATAAAATTGTTTTTAAAATATTTTACTGCTGTATTCAATGTATAATAGTATACTGTGTTCAATGCTGGGATTTTATCATTAAATCATTTCAATTTTGGAGGCGGGTAGGGTTATCGCCAGAAATTCTGGTTTTTAAAAATATCTTATTGAACTATATTTTTTTTTTACAACTTGACATATTTGGTCCTTCCATTTCAGATTTTTAACGATAATTATAATTAGATATTCGATTGTTGTCGTTGTTTTTAATATTGTGCAGTTTGAAAACAATAATTTTTGTTGCGAGTTTTGAGATTTTCATGCATGTAATGTAAAAATCATTTAAGTGTATTGCAAATGGAACTACAAATGTTTTCACCATTTTGTTAAATTAATTTCGAAGAAAGTATTTGAAATGTCTTCAGTGGCTTTTTATGTAACGTTTCCATAATTACCGATACCTTGAGGTATTCCAATGTCTGACATATCTTTATCACTACTTACTAATGTAATATTATACAAAAATAAAATTATATAATAATATAATATAATTATATAATATTACTACCATATTATTGTAGCAATTCTATATCAACGTCCCAATATCACACTCCTATGCGACGGATTCAACAAGTAGGAAACAAATACTACGATGTTGTTGATATATTTAGTACATCAATTTCAATATATAAGCATACCCTTTTGAAGTTTTTTTCATCAAGTAGTGGAATATTTTAAAAAAGGTATTTAATTTGATTTGACTCACACATTATAATTTTGTCAACTGAAACAGAAAAATATATTTTGCCTGCATGCTGTGTAGATCAAGTTCAGTGATATTTTGACTTTATATTTATTTTTCTGCAATTGTTTTAAATAGTCGTTTCCTGCACTATTTTCGTGTATAATTTCGTAAATATTTTTTATATATATGTATGTAAAAGCCTTAATAGGCGTGAAATAAATAAATAATTGATTTTTACTACTTGCGGCCAATATTGTTATGTTATTCAATTTTCTCAGTAAAATCTCACGGAATATGCTATGCATTTCTGAGATAAAAATACACCTGCACGTTTTTTTACCCTTATCTAATGATTCGTAAATGTATGAAGTTACATTAGCAGTACCAGATCAAATCTGTGTGTGAATTCTGAGCTTAATGCCTGGATATGATGACGCCGGTAGAAGTAACCAGATCCTTATCTCTCTCTCTCTCTCTCTCTTTCAAATGTTCCACTCATTGTTCACGGTACTGTTCGTTAATCGAAACCAAGCATTTAGCTACGAAATATTATGGTTTTAAAATGTGTGTTCATATATTAAAAACGATCACCTAGCTTTGTAAGTTTTGTATGACGTAAATTCGGACTGGAAGAAATAAACGATAAATGCGGGAAAACGATCATTCGAGGAACGAACGATCGATATTTCACTCTATTTATTGGCACCCATAGAAAAGACCAGAAGAGCCATGAAGAGACGATAATAACCACGAAGAGCAATTAATGAATGACCAATAATAGACCATAGAAGACAAGAAGTTGCAAAAAAAAACAATAATGAGACAAAAAGATGCAAGAAGATACAAAGAAGATGCAAGAAAAGTGCAAGGAAGATGCTAGTAGAAACAAGATAAAGCAAAAAGAGGCAACAAGAAAAAAAGGCCATCAAAAGAAAAGAAGAAACTAAAAAAGAGGCTATAAGAACTAGAACACCTGTGAATATGTAAGAAAAACCAAGATGAGGAACGAGCCAAAAAGAAGCAGAAAGAAATATTAAGAAGAGGCAAGAAAAGACTGAAATAGTCAAGAAATATCCAAGAAGATAATACGCAAGAAGAGACCAGACGAGGAAAGAAAATGGCAATATTTTTTCAGAAACTAGAAGCAGTAAGCGAGAAACAAAAACCAACGCTCACTCACTTCTTTTATTCCAACTCATCCAAATATTCAATATTTGCTTATTAGGTAGCCATGTATACCGGTCGATTTAACTCTAACCTCCTTCCTATCCTAAGAGCACGTGTTCCAAGTCCATACAAAATCCTGCCCCTGCTGTACCGGTCTCACCTGGGGTGGTACAATCGTATTTTTTCCTATCGTGATGCTCTAAAGTAATTTATTTTTTTAAGTGACACCTCACAAGAGCACCCCTTTCTTTTCATTTTAAATGCAGGGGAGCTATGTTGTCACCCGGTTGGGCAGCGTTGTGATAGAGGATGTTGGAAGGGATTTATTAATGTGGGTCTTGAAGAGGCCAGGATTACATGAAGGAGAAAAAAAAATGCCTGTAACTCGTTCCACATATGAGCCGTCTTACACAAAAACGAGTCGAATAAGCGACCCGTTCTCATTAAGCCAACATCAACTGTAAACGGGTGTTTCGCTCGTATTTGTCGAATTTTACGCACGTGCACCGGTGCATCGGGATCAATGCTGCTAGCTCCATTAATATTCCTATATGTCGAGCAGACTTCAAAACATATTTAGAATTAAATATGTTTTGAATAATGATGTCGAAAAAATATATTACTTTGTTTCAATGTTTTAAATCAAATTATTATTTGTATAAATACCAGAGCTCTATTTCTTTTAAGCTCGGCCTGAAAAAAACACTTACTGCTATTTATTATGTATTGTATTCCTTAAAAGAGGGCTGTTAGTAGTTTGATGCATTGATTTTAGCGTCACGTAGCGCTAACCTCCTGTATTTTGTACTTTTAAAATTCAATTAATTAACACAAGCTCGTAGCGGAAAAGGGAAATAAATATTTTAATAAACTTCGTCGCAAAGGACTAGAACATCAATAAAAGCTCGCCTTAAGTGCAGCATCTATAAATAATTGCACATCAGTGTAATTCCGCTTTCCAATTCTGGCGGCAACGGAAGCTCAGCAAAGCCTGCTTCAAATATTCAATGCATTATGTTGCTACCAGTTAATTTATTTACAACGAGAGCCACATTTTTTGATTAAAGGTAAGTATTGGTAATTCCGGTTAAAAACGGGATTGCAGGCCTTGCGAATGAATTAAATTAAATTAAATAAAAATCCGGATATATTTGCATTAAAATAAACTTTTTTGCATCGCTATGATATATTGTCAAGGCAAATCGATTAAACATTCTTAAATTGATAAGTGTAAATAATTGTTTTCGGACGCGTAACAAGTTCGTGTATAGATCATATATACATTTGGAACAGTAACTGGCTTAAATTAGTGGACTCGTAATCAGCGTGTATAGCTGATCATTAATTTACAGCCGTTAATATTAAATATGATGCGCAAAATAATCCTTAGATAACATTAAGAAGATAACTATCTTGTCCCAAAAACGTATTAATACATAAAGTACATTGGAATCATTTACTTAATGAGCAAGAGAGTTCTATATTGTCAACAAATAAAAAGTCTAATAAGCAATAATTGTTGAATGAAAAATTCTAGTAGATAATGAACTATTTGGCGGGTTTCAAATAAGCCGATGTAGTGCAATAGTAGAGCAGCTGACCGGCAATCAAAAGGCTGCGGGTTCAATTCCCGTCGACGGCATGTCATTTTTCTCATAAAATTTTTTCAATTTGAATAAGTGTTTCAGGCTAGTAATTATTGCTTATAATAATTTGTTTTCCTTTGTACTCTGCATAAAAAAACCTTGTCTCTAAAAGTAATTGCGAAATGTGTTAAAGTGGAAAGTGTAACAAACCAATATATGAATTATTTCTCAGATATACAAGCCAAGTGATGAACAAATGTGATTTTAAAGCATCCAATGTTGATCCGGTAGAATTACCTCAT
Source organism: Hesperophylax consimilis (assembly GCF_061612785.1). Taxonomy (NCBI): domain Eukaryota; kingdom Metazoa; phylum Arthropoda; class Insecta; order Trichoptera; family Limnephilidae; genus Hesperophylax; species Hesperophylax consimilis. The sequence goes on along the minus strand of NC_142841.1, from coordinate 16,017,985 downwards.
AGCATGTATTTATCCAACGTAACTAACTCTCAATGAAATTAAAATATAAAAAAAGAAAAATTCCAAATCTTTAGGAATGAACAACATAAGAAATGTACGACATAAAAAAATATTAATATTTTAGGACCTCTTATTACGGACTTAGACAGTATACTTGTTACACAATCTGAAATGCCTGATGACATTAAATGTGCTATTATTAGACTCAGAAATAGGACACTGCCGAGAAAGTATATTTCTTTAAAATTAAATTAAAAACTTAAATAGAAAATTCCAAGGCGTTTGACACATTTGATCCGCAAAAAATATTAAAAATCTTAGAAGCAATTGAAATTAGAGGAAACCAACTTAATTTGTTTAAAAAACGTGTGAAAATATGAGATTAAATTTTTAATTAGTTTTGTTTTTAAAAAAATTAGTGGGATTTTAAAAATGTGTTCTGGTGTCCCTCAGGGATCAATTTTGGGACACGCGTATTATATTATTTTTGTGCCATTTTTTTATTACATATTATTATTATTACTTTAATCAAAAACTTATGATATAGATAGAAACATAATATTAACATAGGTACACAAATTAGAAAAGTCTGTTTTTAAAAATGATTAAAATAATATTTATTTTTACAGATTAAGTAAGCGTGAGGAAATTAAGGGTACAATATCTCACTGGCTCCAGACGGGAGCAGTTGGGACTCTTGTGAGGTATTCACTATAAAAAAAAAGGTACACAAATTAGAAAAATAGTTTTTTAAAGACAATTAAAATAATATATCTTATTACAGATTAAGTAAGCGTAAGAAAATTAGGGGTACAATATATCATTATCCAATTTTAGGGACCTAATTAACTTTTTGAATTGTTCATAATTCACAGTTTCGGTTACACTAATTTTATTTTTGGTCAATAATATATTGTACCATCTCACACCTAAATACGAATAATGGTGCTGAAGGTCGTTCTAATCATAGGAATGGCTATCAAGCCATTAGTTTTGAATCTATTGCTTATGCTATCTTCATCATTAATGAACATACTTTTTCACATGTTAAACACTTTGTCTATGCTGCCTCTTGTCATATCCGATTAACACGATCCATTGCTATTAAATGTATGCAACAAGACTGGACGTCCCTGATGAAATGGTCCCATGATGGCCTAGTCATAAGCACAAAAAAACACCAAATTAATGCACATACGATCGATGTTTCGATGATTCAATTAGTAGTCAAATTTTTTTTTTCACAGAAACCAAGCATTGCACTGTTGTATTAAAATTTTAATATCTTTCCTGTGCAGGCCTTACTATCAGACAAAACATTTATTCAGAAAATATCTGAATATAAGAGAAAAGTGGACCATGAGCACAGCCCTTGGTTCACAAAGAATAAAGGCATGCTTGTTCCAAAACATAACAATAAATACGGACAGCTAGCCCTTGAGTATAACATGTTACCAAGTAATATAAAAAAATGTGAATAACTAAATAGAAACAGATATTTGCTGTAAGTATGGCTCATTAGTAAAAATATAGATAATCTAAAATAATTAATAACCATCATTAGTCTATAGAGGTTATTCATTATTTTAGATTATGTGGGTCAATAATAATAATCTGTGCATTTTTTATAATCATTAACTAATATTATATGTAAATACTATTGACAAACTGCTTAATTATAGTATAACGGGATCATACTTTGAAGAACAATAAAAAAGGCCGGTTAATTTTCCGTTAGAGCAAAAACGATTTATCTACGTGTAACAGATACTCAAAATGAAAAAAAATAGAAAAGAATAAAATACTAAAAAAATATTTTAGCGTTAAATTCAATAAAATCCGTAAGGCATTTAGTCTAGGGGCGATACCAGAGGCATTGAATGGCTTTTAAAATTAATTTATATTTAAAAAATCTATGAATTGTGAAAAGATTGATAATTATATATTTGTTATTCTGGTATAAAGTTTTGAAAACAGGCCTCCCTAAATTATCTCCAATCCTGTCAACTTATCCCTGACGGCCTTCACTCATTTGCAGCCGGCAGATCTCTGTAGGCCGTCGATCTCAGCCGTGAAAACCTTTGTTTTTCTTTCGCATATATATTTATAAAACAATTTTAAGCATACTCAATAGTCACGGACCGTCACTGAATATAAGCTACCCTTTCCTTGCTCATGGTCCGCTCATTATATCTGTCAAAAATTTGATCAAACTCAAATGAATCACCATGAAAACTATAATGATAATTGCTGCCCATGAATTACATTACAATTTTTCAAAACTCACGATTAACCAGACTTGTTTTTATTTTTGGATTTTCACGCTACAAGTGTCTAAGACAGATTATGATTTCTCCACGTCGACATGTATCAGAAAGTAATCTACATTTCCGCTATTTTAAAGCTATGTTGGTCTATGATAATAATGATAATTTACAGCGTGACATTTTAGTGAAATATTACCTGAAGGGCGCTTATTAGCTACTTGTGGCCTATATTTTAAAATCCGAATTATGCGCCCTCACACTGCACACCGATTTGGATTCTTTTCTATGGAAACCATACTGAAAGAATCAAAAAAATTCACCAAAAAACCTTTAAGCATATAAAAACAATAAAATTAAACTTACACTTTACAAATTAAACCGAATCCATAAAATTACACAACTATAATCACATTCAAACATGACGTTTAATTTTTGATCCAATCATTTTATTTTATTTCTAAATAGTGGCCAGGACAAATTTTATAAAAAATCCACATACCGTCAAAACCAACCCGACAAACCATTTTAGAACTAAAATTAGGACGGGTTACACAGAATTTCAAATTAAAATTTCCAGTTCAGTGAAAGTTCTTTTCAAGTTATGTTTTTATCTCATCATGGGCCTGTTGTTTTACAGTACATAGATAATAGCAGAACTTGAATAAGACTTTCACAGAACTTAAATAATAACTTGATAAATTGTTAAAATTTTGTGAAACATCCTTTCCTTTCGAAATTGCCGTATTTGCGCAATATTTACTTAAAATTTCTCAACTCAGAAATTCTAAATAATAACCCCAAGAAAAAAACATCGGACTGAAGTAACGCGTACGATCACAAAGTAATGCATGAGCATAGAATGTTTCGGATCATCTCCTATCCTTCCTATATCTTCCCAGTGGGACAAATAAGTCGTGTGTTTGACTGTGTCAATATAGAGCGAGAAAGATAGGTGACAGACAAATAAAGCCGACGTAGTGGGTAGATCGCAATCTCTCTTCTCAGCCTTTAGCTAGGAAACACGTATCCGTAATTCTTGTGCACGGTTCATACTAAAAGAAGTATTTAATAAATAAATCAAAAGCTGTTTCTTTCTAAAAAGAAAGAAATGTGCACGTAAACGTTATGTTTCGGCATACTGTAGGTAATCGTGCCAAGAAATCCACAAAGCTGAAATAATAAAGATTACTCGTAAAGCACCCAGTGAGGCTCACATTACCAAATCATATTTTATAAAAAAATTAAATTGCGTAGAATTGATTTCGCGGTTTCTGAGTGCGAACTTGCTGCTTCAAATAACTCTGACATAAATCCCTCGAAGTAATCAATGTCCATTCGATATGTTCGCTTCCCGGAAGTAGGAGCTCGGAGACGACCCTGTGCAGTGTGCAGTGTGCGTTGGTATGTGCTAATATACAATGCCGATTAGGCTTGGGGCGGGTGTATTATTCCGGCTGTTTGGAGTCTGGCTGCGGACAAGGGTCGTGAATGGATTCCATTACAGCCCCCGTACAGGTTATACGGGTGCGTTGGGAACAACTAACATAATATATACTACAATTATTACCATTGATGAAACATCGATGGTCACGCGCTGTCTTGTTCTATATGACGAATCAAATTTCGTCACAAGTAAATTTTAATTAATAATTAGTCGTTGTGAACTGTTGTTTGTACGTTGGCGAAAGAAAGTATACTCGGGAATGATGACAAGTTACTTAGTTTTTCTCAATAATCGACAATTACCGATTATTGATAAAACATTTAATTCACTTTCTATACCAGGGCGGATAAGTAATGGATAACCTCCAGTACCTACTCAGAACACCAGGCATAAGAACCTGTTTCAATGTAACCATTCACAGATAAATTATGTAGTAAACTCGCCAATTCCTTGCCAAAATTTTTAATGTAACACATTCGATGTTTAATACATACTTGAATAATTTTTTAATGTCAAGATATTATTTCTGTTAATTTCAATTTATAATTATTATTGTAGTACTTTTTTAACCAATTGTAAGCCAACGTAATGTAAGAAATTATTTTTTGCAATCATTGTTTGTAACCCTTATGTACAAAATTGTAAACATTTATATTGTAGCAAATGTAAAAACCCCATGGTCGTATAAAATAAGTAAATAAAATAAAAAACCGTGATAGATACCCAGAACCATCTTGTCATTATCGTCTTTGAAATTTGTCTCGTTTTCGGAGAGATCAATTTATTTATTTATGCATAGGGCTTTCATACAAACGAAGAATGGAATTTTATAAGTCCAAATAATTCTTCGCTAATTAAATTCTTGTTTCCATTTTGTAAATTTGAAATTTAGAATTCTATTTTTTTAATTTTCACGTAATAGGTGGCGCAAAAGTTTTCACTCGATTTCCTGAATAAGCAACTTTCTTTGCAAATAAAAATAATTGGTTTTACGTAATTATTGTGAGTTCTTGACGAGTATTATAGCGATCACTGGTTTGTCAACGTATATTCTGATTACTTCAAAAAAGTGGTGATGACAAGACACCATTTACAAAAATGCGAGTATCTTCTGTATACTTAATGTTTGTGTTATCCATTGTAAATTCAACTTATTGTTTTTTATTTTTTATTTCACCAGATTAAAACAGAGGAACTTAGTTGTCTAACAAATAAGCCTTTTCTAGGTCTCGTTTTACAAGTTGTGGAAACAATTTTAGTTCTTCACTACTTAACGTTCTAAATAAGTACTCGAAGGTTTTTTTAGAAATTTGCTTACCGCACAAGAGTCTCAACTGCTGTTTAGCGTCTGAAGCTGAGCGTGAGGCTGAAGGTAGTGAGGAAGGAAAGAGAAAGAGAAGATGAATGCGGGGGAATGCCTGACTATTCTGGTCACCAAACACGGATAAAGTCATTTCGAGCAACGTTTCAATTCTGAATGGTGGTCTTACACCAATACGATACTGAAAGTATCTTCCACTCGTCGAACGTGTCGCAAGTATACTATATATTATTTTAAATAAATGAATAGTGAAATAACAAAACCTCTTCAAATAAAATTTACTTGCGCACGTTGGAATTTGAACCCGCGACCTTCGGATTGCTAGTCGAGAGTCTTACCCCTCGACCACGGAGGCCGGAGGTTATGTATCAAATACATTAATAATTATTGTTTATTTTTGTCTTTTGAACAGGACTAATTTTAAATAATTTCTAACTGAGAATTAATTAATATTACTATCATGTAGCGTAAAATTATTCATATTTTGCCAAATGACAAACGAATTAGTTCGATAATACACATCACGTGTATTTTACAATATCTGCAACGAAATTAATTTTCACACCAAATTATTTGATTTAATTATGAATATCATTCACTAAGAATATTTTTTGATGAATAGATTAACATTGACCGACCGATAAAATTATATATTGTTTGTTTTATCCACGTGTCATAAATGTATATTGTGGTATACTTTTTATAGAACCCGGGAATCTATAGCAGCTCATCTTTGGGTTGTTTTAAATAAACTCTTTGTTACCCAAAAGCAAACAAATGACATGCATATTTATAAGATTAAATATATTTTTCTATATTTATTGTTATCATAGCCCCAAAATACCTGACGATAAACCTATTTCTGTGCAAATGACGGCGGTTCGTCTGATTGACAATTCGTTGTTAACAAACCGATTGCCATCTTATAGGCACAGACGCAATGTAGACATGCTGAGTCTATTATATAGGTATTTCAATGCAGCCAGTTCGAAACCGCATTGATCCCCTATGCACTGATGGACTTATGTGAAACTCGACGGAATACCAGAAAACTCGAATACCAGTTCACAGTTAATATTGCTTTATGGGAACGGGTCGTTTAATTGACTCGGTTTTGTGTAAGTCGGCTCGCATGTGAAATTAGCTACCCGTATATCCTTTTCCTCTTTTATATAATCTGGGCCTCTTTAAGGCCTGCATTGGTAAATTTCCCTCTTACAGCACCTACCATAATCTACTTCATAGCGTTGGTCAATCGGGTAGCGACATAGTTCCCTTGCCTTTACACTATGCAGACAAGGGTGCTCTCGTAAGTGAACATTAATAAATATATAATAACTTTAAATAACTTGAAGGCCGCGCTAAGAGTAACCGCCTTGTCTACCGACTGTTGGAATCATATTCTGACCGTGCTTGCAAATATCGCTATTTTACCATGGATGATGGATTTATTCAATATTGTATTGACATACGGCTTTATCGATCGTCCATGCTAGACCTCCAGGGGGATATAACTGATTGAAATTCGGAACCGAAGAAAATACACGATACGGTTTGTGATGTCACATATTCGTCAACATGTTACATGTGGAATGAGGCAATCGCGGCTAGACGTGGTGCAAATAAAATTGCTTCATGTTTATACAAGCATCTGCATAACTTGCCTGCAACTATCCACAAAATGATTTTTATATTTTGACACTTGTGGTGATCAGAATACGAAATCATATGTAAGGGCAATGATAACTTAAATTTTTTTTAAAAATTTAATAAAATCAAATTTAATAACATTTTTATTAAGTTCTGCAAGTATTTTTTGGTTTTTGTTATTGTTACAGCTGTTTTGGCTTTCAAGGCTATTTTCAAACAGAATTAAACCTAAAAACAATAAATACATGCAATACTTCAGAGAATCGGAAACATTGAAGTCATCGAAGGTCGGTTTATGGTTCCTGGACACTCTCCCATGGAAGTAGTCATTTAGAAAAAGAAGAAAAAAAAATCCCGGTCAACCGTCCATATGATTGGTATCAACTGGTGAAGTCATGTGGCAGTCATTTCAAGGTTATTTAATTCACACAAGATGATTTTTTTAATGTTTTCATCTTTGCTGAAAGGACTATTCTTTCTACGAAATCGAGATATAGAATGATTGCCAATTAAATGGCATTAAGTTTGCTAGTTCCAGTATGAGAAAAAGTTTTGGAAATATTGCATTTAAATATACATTTAATGACGAAGAACCTTCCACACCTTGCATCTTATTAGACGTAATGTTACAGATTTACATAAAAAATATTTTTTCGAAATAATTGCAAACTACCCTTTTCCAATAAGTGTTGAAAATAAAAGGTATTTGATGTCAATGATGGATTTAATCCCATCAATATTTCATGATTTTTAATGCCTACTTTCCACAATGTGTCGGATTCAGATCCAGACCTTGTGGATGAAAATAATATTGATTAGTGTTTTTAGATTATAATCCTAATTTAGTATGCGTTTTTATATTATTTTGCTTTTGCACGTTAAATAATGTACACGTTTTAATATGATTTCAGAGCTACACATTACACATGCCTTTTTTGGTTCAAATTCATATCTACGCAATTCATAAGTTTTTACCATAAAATAAGTTTATTTTCTAATGTCATGATCATTATATCTACGAATGAATTGCTAAAATATATTTCGTAATATTGTATTCAAACACATACTTCATTTGCAATGTTCCTTACCACTTGAGTCATGTATCTCTTGGAATGTTCACAACAATTGAAAAAATATATATGTGTACACTCGAGGAAAATGCTTAAATCGTAATGATAAACCTTTTTTAAAATTTATTTGCCTTTATATTTTTTTCATTCAAAAATCAGTTTTTCTCTATAATCATTTTTATATTGGGTTGTGAACATGATTCTCAAGTTCTTAGTTGATTCTTAACGATCACATAATTCGAAGCTGATAGTTCAGATTCAATCTTGTGCGTCACCTCCATTTCTTTTCCCCGTGTGGATCCACGTGCCGACCACTGGAAACGTTGATGTTTTGTGTACTTAAAATAATTCTAAAAGCACTGTGTCATATGTAAACTTATGTTAATGGTTTTTTTATCCTGAAGTATCAAAATATGTTCCTAAAATATTCTTCACGAGTGAAACCTTTTTACATGATAAATAAAGTATAAACAGAGAGTTGGCTCTTTGGGATTCTAATACCAGTTTGCAGGTAAAAATTCGTTAACATAATTTTTTGTTTTGCTCTCAGTGTCGCCTTGGTGTAAAATCATAGTTCAAAATCGGAAAATTGCGTAAGATAGATAAAACTGACTTGATTTGAATAGCGGTTCCCAGATTCTTTCTTATTTTTCACATAGTCACTTCCATCACCTCCCTACGCCTTTCAGCCACACAATTAACCGTAATATTGGGGAATGCATCGTCGCACATAAAAAAAGAAAAAACCAAATAGTCTTATAAGAGTAATATCTTAATGCATATTGATATAAAGACCGTCTGATACGAAAATAATATAATATAACACCTTAACACATAAGCCAAAAATGTATATATTCTTATTGTGCCTTATATCACCACGAATATAGGTAGTAGGTATACAAATCGCTAGGCAAACAGAGTCTGGAAATGGTTCATTATAGCGAAAATTTGTTTTTTATTCTTTTCATAAATAATTTTGTAAGAAAGAAAAAAATTAATCAAGTAATTTGTTAGATATAATACTAGCCATGTAGATCTGAAATATTTTTATTTTGTTAAAAATCTTTCGGGAATCTATAAATTAAACTGTAATAATTGTTCAGCTTTTACACCGGGAAGACAAAGCGAAATGTCAATACTGGGAAAAGGAATATTTACGCTGCCTAAATAATAACGGCTTTTCAGAATTCGCCAATCACCCGATTGATAAGGATCATAAGGATTTCTGTCATAGCACCGGTGATAATATCCTTCATGAAAATGGCCATGGTAACAGATAAGGTAATTTGAAAGCTTTGGAAATAAAAAAAAACGGTAAAAAGACATGTACTTAATAATCAATTAGATGTATCTAGTAACCCAATATTAGGCCTGTTTCCAAAAAAACACTAAATTAAACACAAATTTTCCAGTTCTCCTAATCACCGAGTCAGTTGATGCTTTGTCGCTTTCGATATATTATTATAACCCATTAGTCTACATAATTATATGTCAGTTTCTCACATTCCTTTATACTAATGTAAATGTATTCTATTACCTCTGTATTGTTTGTTATATGTTAATCTTGTTGTCCCCCTCTTTGTGTATATACTATAAGCACACACTATGTATTTCTTGTTGAGTATTAATTTGTGCCCTTTTAATGCTTGAGTAAAGCAAAATTGGTCAGTAAATAAATTTTAACACTTGTGGTTGTACACAAAATAAGTGTTAATTTTTAATACAAAAAACTGGTCAAATTATTTGTTTTCCTTTCGAAAACGAGACTGTAAGCCCATAACGTATTATTTGACAAATCTCATTGTAAACTATCAGTAAAGCAAGTATATGTTATAAGGGAGTCGTAACTCACGGTTATAAAAATAATAATATTTTCGCATATCGTCCATTATATTTATTCGGACAAGACCAACTGCGTGAACACGTATTCAGATATATTCTGAATGGCAAATATTTTGCTAGGAAATGGTCGTGCAGTCACATTTTTAATGTTGATAAATAAGCTGTTCTCATTTTTCTCCATTTAAGTTGTTTCCTGTGTGCATTTCTAATGAAAAAATCGTTTTTTACAGTTTTTACTTATATTTCTTTTAAAGTAATTAACAATTGAGCGTGTTATTATTTCATTTATTTTTATTTTTTACACCTACACAGACTATTTTACTGTTTCTAATGTTTTAAATGCAATAGCTAGCATTTTTCCTACTTATTTTTATGTTTAAATACAACTTTACTCTATACATATGATAAGTTCCACAACATAAACACTCTATATTCCCTTTACACCTCATATATTTGCCCGCACTTGGAACACTGTACACCGACCTGGACTCCTTTATACCAAGCCCATATCGAAAGAATAGAAAGAATTAAAAAAAACTTTTAAACACACAAATTATAAACTAAACTTACACTTCTCAAATTATACCGAGTCCATTAAATTTCATAATTTTAACTCCCTCCAAACACGACGTCTAATTTTTGATCAAATCTTATTGTTTTAAATCTTAAATAATGGTCTGGACTCACCAGCACTTTTTAACCAATTTAATAAATCTTCATATTCCGTCTATATCAACCCGACAATCTGATTTATTTTATCTACCTTTGTGTAGAACAAACATTCGAAAAAATTCCCCAATCCCTCGTGTATGTGCACAATATAATACAAAATTTTACAGCATTGACATTTTTGGTAATAACCTAAAGAAATATCGATATGAAGTAATGCGTACGATCGATTATTAATATGAGAGTACCTATGTTATGTATCGGGAGCATCTTCCTTCACACCTAATTAATTTTAAGATATTAAAACTTCATTTCCAATGAACTTTAACATAAGAAACTTCTGTGGCTTGACTTCAGTTAACTTGTATATTTATATCTATCATTGTATATTATATAAAAGCTGTTTGTTTCTTACAAAATAAATAAATAAATAAGTTTAATAGGGTACTTCATCTAAATAAGAACTCTCACAATAAAGTGTGTACAGTTTTTTTTATATATTTATGTAATATTTTATATCTAGATTATTTTATGTATCATTTTGTATTTTTTATTAAGCCCTGATTTTTTTACAAAATATATGTAATGATACTGCTACCCGGCTCATAACAGATATTGTCTAATGAGTCGGGTAGCGCAATTTATTTGTAAATAACCATTTATGTTAATAAACAACCAGGTTACCGGCAATAAAAAAAATATATAACTTAATTTTGATCAAGCGAAAAGATCGGAAAAGCTTTAAATTATCTAAAACAAGGTATTCATAATGTTAGCTGATTGGTAGTAAAGATCAATTTCAAATAGTTATTCGTCCCAATCATATATTTTTTTAATATTTGTATTTCGATAGTTTTCTTAAATGAATGAATAAATAAATTAATTAATGAAATGTGATATTTTAAGTGGAAATTAACTCACTTCCCGACATCTGACCGTACTGAAACATGGCAGATAGAATCGTTGTCGAAGATAATGCTTTCTATCAACTTTTGGTGTCATTGACATGACCGGATAAATCATCAAAATGGCAATTCATCACATCTTTAAAAAGTTATATAAAGTCATGGAAAGTGATAACACAAAAACTTTATTAACTGGGTTAAGTAGGTTAGGTTAGGTTAATTTTTTTTTTCATAATCTAATGACTTTATATCACTTTTTAAAAGTGTGTTGAGTTATCATGGAACCCATTCACGCACAAATGCATTTCTCTGCAATTAAAAATTTACAGCAGAAATAAAATCGGTACAATCCAATTAGGATTTACCTTAAGTGATAGCGATGCACTCGGTTTGGTGGCACTCACGCACACACACGCATTTTTCTGAAATTGGAAATTATATTTAATAAATAAAATAATAAAAAAAGCAGTTAAATTACGAAATTAACTCGCCAATTTGACTTCCATTTTTAGTGATGCCGGTCCTGCGCACTGGGTTTTTCAATCCAAGGTTTTACTAATACTAATAACAAATACTCCATGCTACTTTTACTCTATGAAATATTAAAAAAAGATATATTTTTAACAATATAACGAAGATATATCTATCATAAATCACATCCCGTTTATTAATCTTTACATTCATGTGCCTAGAACACAAGAAATTACCAAGATTTTTTAATAATTATTTTAAAACATCAAAACTTTTTGCAATCACACTTTTTTATAGCTAAATCAGCATTTGTCAGTCTTATCACACTATGAACCTCAAAAAACAAACAAAAATGTTATTATTTCAATAAAAAAAACAATGAAAATGGTTCGCCAAAATTACTCTTCAAGAAATTTTGAAGAGTAATTTTGAATGAATTCCAAAATTACTTCGCCAAGCAACCAGTGCATTTTGGCCCTACATGTTTTAGACACAAATATTTGTTGCAACGTTAGCAAGTATATCTTGTCTGTACTATCAAAATAAAACCAAAAAATACATAATCTAATAAAAAAGTGAAAATTTTGACTATTTGACTTACGTTGTCTGTGACCCCAGTCTCACGCACCGGTTTGAACTACATCTCCAAGTGGTGCGTTCGAGTCTCCGATGCGGGATAGATTAACGGTGGGAGACGCGAAATAAGGAAGGTACACGAAATCATAACTCAAATCGATGGCGAATAAAAAAATTATTCGACTTTTTTGAATCACACGATTTTACAGATATTTACGTCACCAATGGCGGTGTACAGGACGTATTTGCCTGCACAAGAAAATACTGTAAATAATAAGCACCGGCACACATCAGTCCTCAACCTGGGTAATGATTTAAGTAAAACACCGTGAGATGTTCTATCCAAACCATCATCAAAGAAAGACGATTCGAATCAAAATTCACATTTTAATTACAAGTATTGTACTGATATACAGAACGTACAAAGGGGTGTAGCTTATAGGTACTTCCCATTTTTTACAGCCAACCAAATTCACAAGAAATAATTATATGTATTTTAATACAACAGGGATTTTAAACACAGATAGAAAACTGAGACAATTGGAATTTTTTCAACGATAATTTAACATTGGAGCACATTGTGCATCATCGCGACATACGATACTGCAAATGGCGTAGGAGACTGTTGCAGCAGTGGCCAGTTCAATTGGTAGCTAGCAGAAATTGGCCAGCCTTTAGGTGATCAGCATCATTAGCTAATTCAGTCGGTAGCCAATAGGATTTGGCCAGCCTCTATGTTGTCAGCATTCGTGGTTAATTCAGTCGATAGCCAGGAAGAATTGGCCAGTCTCTAGGTTATCAGCATCAATGGCTTATTCAGTCGGTAGCCAGGAATAATTGATCAGCCTCTAGGTTGTCAGCCTCAGTGCTCAGCATCAGTGCCTAATTCAGTTGGTAGCCAGGAAGAATTGTCCAGCCTCTAGGTTGTCAGCATCAATGGCTAATTCAGTCGGTAGCCAGGAAGAATTGGCCGGCCTTTAGGTTTTCAGCATCAATGGCTAATTCAGTTGGTAGCCAAGTAGAATTGACCGGCCTCTAGGTTATCAGCATCCGGCTGGTTCAGTCGCAGGAATTCAGCGGCGGCATGGTCATTTGATTATAAGGGCCGGCACACGGAGACGCCCCATTATTGTAATTATGACAGATGCGTCTGGCTCAGCTGATAGAGTGCCGGCCGTAAAAAGCTCGTTGCAAATAGTTGTAATCTTTAAAATGATTGTGCCGTGATGGAGGAACAGAAGCGACTAAAGATTTCAGTTGACACTCAGGAATTTATATTTTTTTAAATAATAATTAACAAATCGCGTTTTAACTGGAGGTGTTATTTATTTATTTATTTATTATTGGATAATTTGTATAGCGCCGCTTTTGTGAGATATCACCTCAGGGGCGCTTTACAGTTGATGCAGGTATTACAGAAAATATAAATATTACAAAAATAGAGTGAAGTTAAGTTAAGTAAAATGAAGTAAAGGAACAGGTGACACGAAGATAGAAGATGGAGACTCTGCAGCAAGAATCCCAGGTGGTGAAGAAACTGGTCCAGCTGCTGCAGCGAAAGAGTCCACCGCGTCCACCAACAGTGCCAGCACGAGGTTCGTCATCCGTCCAGGTATGTGTCTGCTGCTAATAAAGCGCTGACACACTATCCTCTCACAGTTACCAGACCTTGGCAGCACCGCTGTGACGTTCTACGAAGATAGAAGATGGAGACTCTGCAGCAAGAGTCCTAAGTGGTGAAGGAACTGAACCAGCTGCTGCAGTAAGAGAGTCCACCGCGTCCAACAACAGCGTCCAGGTATGTATCTGCTGCTACTAAAGCGCTGACACCTCACATAGATAAGAGACCCTGGCAGCACCGCTGTGACGTTTGGCAAGTCCATCATTTATCTCCATGTAATCCTGTTCCTGGTAATTGTTGAAGTGGTGCATTCTGTCCGCAATAAAAAGCGACGGTTGGGTAATAAATTGCCCTGGGCTTAGTAAAAAACTTGCCAGTGTCCAAGCTTGCCCAGTTTCCGAGAATTTTGTTCAAAACATCTGGAGTACATTTACCGGTCGCCGTTCGTTTCGAAAGTCCGATATTTTTGAGCAAATTTCAGAATATTCACTTTAAAACACTGCACTCAAATCACATATTATAAATTTCTAATAATTATTAAGTATATTTTTATTTAAGTTCAAATGTTGATGGATTGATTTTAAAAATAATTTCAAAGGGATGTTGCCTCATTTCCCTTGAAAATACTAAAAAAACACAAAGCGGTTGGAGGAAGCGTTAGGACGCGTCCTGCTGCCACGAAAGGCGCTTCAATACGACGTTGTGTTATGTTATGTGAATGTTCCGTCCACTCGTGTTAATTTTTGAAATTTGACTACCGAATATTGTGTTGTTTTTAGCTATTTATAATTTCTCTAGCAAGCCTTCTTGTGACGTCAGTATGAAGATACTGACAGACACAACTTTTTTTTTCATTGAATAAATAGTGAATACATATCAACAAACAAGTCCTGCTAAGCCAATTGAATTGGCTAGTCAAAAGGTGCTTGTTTACGTTTACTTGCTTACGTTCCAGATGCAGGTGTTTTTAGGTGTAAATAATAATTTCGCCCAGCGACTGGTTTTGTCAATATTTTGATTTCGTTTTAGAAAATAGTGTTATCGAACTGTTTCATGTTAGATTCAGACTTTTTGCGGCCTGGTAAAAGATTGATAGATTTTTCAACTGGTAAATATTATGATTTGGAAAAGGGGTCATCAAACTTGCATGTGTTCAATTTTAGTCGCAATTAAAATTAAATGCAATAAAATCATGTTTTAATGTTCGATACAGGCTGATTTCGGTACTCTCCAATTAGAATTTGGCATTGGTTGATCTATTTGGCGTTGTTGATCTGGTCTCTGGGGAGGAAGGTTCATTCCTCAGTCAAACCGATAAAAAAATGCTAAAAGTTCACAGCAGTTAAGAGCTAGTCCCTGGGGAGGAAGGAAGGAGGAGGAGGTTCAATCCTTAATCAAAACTAATAATAACTGTTAATAAAATTAGAAGTATTATTTAAAAAAAACTTAGTTTTGTACGGGGTGATTTTTATACCAATTACTCGTACTATCCCTCAGGTTAGTTAGAATCCTCGATCTAATTCGAACAGCTGGCGAATGGATTGCGATCGGAGGCAATTTCTATTTAGCCCTGTTTACGAGTCTCGTTCTGCGTTTTGCCTTGTTGACCGGTCTCATTTTGTGTTTTACTCTGTTGACCGGTATCACATTGCCTCGTTCGGCTTCCCTACTTCGATGAGCTTTGTTTACACAAATAGTTGAAGTAAAGTACACAAATAATAAAGCGGATATTCCTAACAGGTAATTAGGGTGGACGGTTGGTATCGCGCTGGAGTATCCTCTACCCTCAACAACTCAATAGGATTATGAAAAGTCCAATTTTGGCCTGTTAAATGATTCGTCATCATATCTTCGCGGTTAATTTTTAAATACATCTATTAGATGTTCGATTTTGTTTTCTTGCTTAAATGAATGAATAAATGAAGTGGATTCCTGGAAGCGGAAATTAGCCCACTTCCCGACATTCGATCAAGCTGAAACTCGGCAAATAGACTCGATGACAATGCAGTATTTATTATTTTGGTGGCAACCACGCCTACGCACGCGGACATGCATTTTTTCTGAAATTGGATGACATTACAGCAGTTAATATAAGAAAAAAATGTCGGTACTATTCATTTAGAATTTGGCTTAAGTGTAAGTGTTGTCGACTCCAGTCCCCGGGGAGGAAGGTTCAATCCTAAATCAAATTAAAAAAAGTGTTTATTAATATTTTTTATAAATATAGATGTGTGTATTTCATTAAAAACTTTTTTTACATTAACTCCACACAAGAGGCATGTCATCTTTGGGGATACTGAATGTGTGGAGGGTCTTCTTGTGGAAGAAAAGGAGTGAACCTGGGTCTTGAAGAGACTCTGATTGTCGGAGAGAGAAAACACAGGGCCAACAAATCGTTCCACAGCCGAGCTGTTCAACTCAAGAACTATGTACAAAAATTCGTCGCGCTAAAACTAACTCACTAACCATCACGCCGTTTCCACGCAGGGGTAGGCAGCGAGGACGGACCGCCAAACAACTCGGTCTTGGCACACACTTCTTGCCTCATTCACATTCATTCATCGATACATGTTCTTCCACTATTCTCCGACTCAAGTATCTGATTCGCTTGATCATGCCATGTCTTCCTCGGGCGTCCCCGACTTCTGTTCCCATTCGTCACGCGCTTTGCTTATTTCCCGACTGTTAATGTTTGTTTGTTAGTTCTTTGGAGCATCTTCCATTGAAATGTCGGTAGAATAAACACAGTATTCTCACCCAACGCCAATAAATAAAAAATAAGTCCGGCAACATAAGACTCTGATAACGGGGTTTGCTCGACGCTCACATTTTAATTATTTCTGACGAAATTATTACTAAAACCTCAAATATTTCTAGAGGGATCCCAACGGATGATCGTTCTTCATTTTTAAAATTAAAAAAAAACAGCACCTTATCGTTAAAATATTTTATATAAAACGGTTTGAAAATTTTATGAACATTTTTAAACGAAATTTAATTTATCAACTTGATTTTATTTTTTTGGTCGATGAATTAATAACTTCCCGAGAGATCTCTCTAGAAACATTTGTGATTTTAGTAATACGTTCATCAGAAATAATTAAAATAAACCCCACGGAAATATCGATTTTCTAGGCCTGCCAGGATAAAGTTGACCTATGTCCGTCCATTACAGCAGCGGGCCGCACGCTGATTATTGGTTTTACATGTCTTCATCACTTATGTCATTAAGGTTCCCACTTTATTTTAGAGAATTGATATGGAAAATTCAACTGCAGGTCTATCCAAAACACCAGGGCCGCGCGTCGCATATTTTTATGCACGGCTGCTTCACTTACGTCGTTTAGATTCTGGATTTATTTTAGGATATTATCTCGTCTTAAGATAGAAAAAAAATGTAAAACGAACCACCCATTTCCGCACTTGTTTGTGTTTTTAAGACTCTGTTATGTCGCGAACACCGTTTTGGCAGAATAGTTGCAAAATTTAAGATAATGTTATAGATAAAAAGTCTTTACTACAATTAAGGCATCCCAAATTAAATAAGATTGAGGGGGCAGAAGGAATGAGGAGGGCTGGAGAAAGAGAGAGGAAGATTGGAAAGTACCTGGCTATTCAGATTTGATTTGACTATCCAACACGGCTGTGGTTAATTCAAGAAACCTTTCGATTGTGTATGGTGGTCTTTGACCAGTGCGATACTGAGAGTATCTGCCATTATAATTATAATTTTATAATTATTATTATTATTGTGTATGGTATCCCCATTTCGGATTTGTTAGGAGGTTGAATGGAGTGGGAAAGGGGAAGGTTGCGACTATTCATATCTGGTCCCTTAACATGGCTAAAGGCACTTCAAGAATCTAGCAAAAAATAGTGGAGGATAATGAGAATAGGTAGAGGATGGTTCCGAAGTATATAGGTACATGGCTCTTCAGACCTGGGCACTTAGTATCATGAGATAGTTTGTTTCGCTCGCCAAATAAAAACAACTTGAGTTCACTGATGCAATGAGGTGAGGTAGTTTCACAAAAAATCTTGAACGTGAGTATAAACAGCTCTTTATAAAGCTAACTCGTGAGAAATGGAGCAATGAAAAAGAGCACTGGTTCATATTGGTGTGTTATACGTGTTATTTTAGTGCGTAGCATGTTAGAAAGCGGCTGCATAATATTTATTTATTCATTCCCATTTTGAAGGCTGTATACATTATTATAGGTAATTTGTTCAGTGGTACAATAATCTGAACAGTACATAACATAGTAAATCGAGTATGACTATCTTTTTTACAGGAAACCTACACAATGATCGATAATTTTCAGATATACACTGTTGCAATTTATTTATGTATTGTTATTTTTTTTAAATTTTGTCCTTTTAATACTTAAATTTTGTTGTAATAACGATGCCTACTGTTTATGAGCACCTTACCTATTTATAAATATTATGTATTTAATTAGTAAAAAGACTCGCTCCCCAGTTAGACCCGAGATATCTCTACCAATTGAAATGTTCAATGAATATCATGTATAGTAAATATTGTCCTATATTTACTTTATATATCTATAAAAATAAAATTAAAAAAATATATAATATACAAATAACAAAATAAGTACAAATAGACAAAATAAGCACATACCTTATTAAACATGTATCGAAAAGTTGTACAATGTAGTTTAATTAGTGTACCTACTTGTAGTAAAATAACTATAATTGTTATAGAAGTTAAAGTAAGTTTATTGACATTTATAGAACATAGACAAAATTATATAAAGACAAAAAATGCAAAAGAAAAAAATATACACCAGGCACTGAGAGTTGGCGGTAAACTTCGTTGAACTACACCATACCAAGTCTGTGTTACCTTTGAATATAAGGACCTTTTGAACGGCCATATTTGTTTTCCTGCCATAATTTAAAAATTGAGTTTCATGTTCCCGACAAGTGCACGCAGACACAGGACTTTGGTTGTTCCGAGATGCAGAACTATCCTACCATTGGTAATGCCGCTAGGAAAAATGATTAAATTATTTAATATTTATTTTGTGGAATAACTTAGTGAGTAAAACCTCAAATTGTAATATTTAATTTTTGAAGACAATATTAGCAATTTCTAAACGAAAATCTGAAACAGAAAAAGATACGGTCACATCTAGGATTCGAACCAGGACCCTTGCCTTGCCGGGGCACATTAACATAAAAATAAGATATGTTTATCTAAAAACGCTGTCTAGATTGCATTTAGTTCAGATTGCATCTTGAAATCATAAATATAGTTGCCAATAATAATGTGCGGTGAGAAAAATGAAGACAATGTTGGTCGTTTTTATTCAAAGTATGATACAGTTAAATATGACCGAAGGAGATAGGGTCACATTAGCTCAGTTGGTAGAACGTGCCCCGGCAAGGCAAGGGTCCTGGGTTCGAGTCCTTGATATGACCGTATCTTTTTCTGATTTTTCTGTTTCAGATTTTCGTTTAGTAATTGCTAATATTGTCTTCAATAATTGAATTATTTAATAACTTGTCTCCTGACATGAATATTACTTATTAAATATTTTTAATATTTTAAATAAATAACGTATTTATAATTATTATATCAAAAAGGATAGACATGTTTGAAAACCAATGTCTTGAAAAAATATTAAATTAACAAATTTTGAAGCACATCGATCATTTTTAATTAAATAGTGGTAAATACAAAGTTATTTATTTTGTTTAAATTAAAATTACATCAAAGAGTGTTTTGCAATTTTTGAAAATGAAATTAATATTATTATTTAACCATGTATAATGTAAGTTTATTTTTGGTTATATTAACTGTAAATGTATATTTAAAATAAAATAAATAGAAAATCGTAGTGTCGAAATTTAAGGAACACTCAGAAAATTATTAAAAACTAACGTAATAAGATTTTCGCAGTGCTTTAAAAATTATTACGTGTTTTGCAAGGCCGAGATATTTTGGAGAATAATGTATTTCAATGAATGATTATTTTTACGGTTATGATACGCTCCGTATCTTGCGAAATGTGTATTATTAATAACCCAGATCTCTTCATCAGATTAATCTTTTCGGGTTTCCTGTTGTCTTTCTTTCCGACGTCGTCAATTCGAAACACAAGCGCGTTTTCTCACGACCAAATTACTCCTACATATTTATGGTATCCGGGTACGTGTTAACGCAAGATAACATTGAAAGGGTTAGTTTGATATATACAATAATATATAAAGATACAATAGTATCAGGGTTACTTTTTGAAAAAAAATATGGAAAAAACAGAATAAGAGTACCGTAAAAACAGCGAAAGAATGGATATATGTTTATTTGTTAATTTTTACATTATATTTCACCTATAAAATGTATTTTTACTAGTAAAATAAATATTTATTGGCCTCGTATACTTACTCATTCATCTGTCATTTGGTAGTGAAAATTTGTAAGGCTCGAAATAATTTAAATTATACGTTTTTGTCAAGTTTGACAGAACACCTACCGGCATAGCTAAGAAACAAATGCTGAAATTTTAAATAGTAATTTTTCTCTGTAAAAACTCAACTTTAATACCTTAAATAGCTCCATAAAATTTCTCTCTATCGTTGGCTCTATTCCGAAATACAATAAAAAAATCAGAAATTCAAATGGAACTACAAGTTTATTGAATCGCATAATATGTTATCCATTGTCAAGTGTCTCAGAATGTTGCCACCCATAAACATTTTTTCTAATCAGTACGTACCCATTGAATGCAAGTCATCGTAATCTTGTCAAAAACGCTTACACGGGGTAGCTCCAACAAAAGTAGTGGTCCCAATTCAACGAGTAATCAGTAATAAAAAAAATTGTTTTTTTTTTAAATATGAAAAATCTTTAAATAAAAACATGTTTGAAATTCGGATAAAGATGGGAAGTAATTAACTAATGGATGGTATAAATATACTTATGTAGTGGTACGCCACTGCTTGAGTCGGACGGTCATTACAGAACATAATTTTGCCTAGTTTGGGTATGAATTAAAAAAATAGATGTTTCGGCTTTTGCCAAGAAGCTGGTTTGACAATATTTGTAACCATAGCAACTGGAATGTTCGAGAACGTTTTTCACATATATAAGCGACAGAAGGAAGGAACTCGACAGAACAGTATCAGCAACCTTGACACCGAGACCGAGTTAATTGCCTACGTTACGCACTTGAAATCATATCTCGAACTTTCCTTTTGTAAAATGTTCTGCTTGTGTTTTCTACGTTTATTTTTTGGATGCAATATAATAAACCGCTTAAACCAAATTGAGTCTTAATTTATTCATATTTAAGAACACGAACGATAATTACATTTATGTACTATGGAGTATTATAGGAGTGAAAAAAATAGAGACAGAAGACACTCAACAAATATCTTGTAATGAAAGATAATATGTTAAAACTTACATGTGCGAGAAGAAGTTCATTAATTACTAAATTAACTAAGCAATTTCACGAGTTCCTTAAAACGAAATAGTCTTATTTCTCGGTAAGCCGTAAAATATTTCTAAACCTGAAACGTATTAACCGGACTAAAGGGATCAAAATCGCCATTGAAAAGGACCCGATATTAATTGCTTTCCTTTGTCCTTCCGTCAACGGTCGGGTCCTCGAGCTGGGTTATTAATTTTATGTCCCGATCCTGAAGGCTGCAACACAGTCATAATATTGATCCTTCTATTGTTGAGGCATTGAAATACTTCCATAGAAATTCCATTTTGCTAACTATCAGCGAGGTCAAACGTTAATCTCGTCAGAGGTAAATTCGGTTGAATAACAGAGTTATAAATTGTTGATTCACTGCAATTAATTTTAAGTGCTACCGAGAGATGTGAAGATTCGAAATATTAAGGTGTAAGATATCATGATTCTAATATGTCTGAGATTTGTTGGTGTTTGATTCGTTTTTCAACAAGTCACACATCTAAAAAAAATAAAAATAAATGAAAGTCAAAATGTTTTATTACGAATTTCAGAATAAATAACGTAAAAATTTTCCGTATTGAAAGAAGAAACTTTTTTAAATACGTCTGAGTAAATACTTCAACAGAATCAGTATTTTTCTAAAAAGTTCATTTACTGGGATGTTATTGTTTTTATCTGGGGGTGCAAAGTGTAAGTATGTATGACTAAACAGGGTTATTAAATCAAATAACTGTCTTTGGTGACACAAAAAGCCTGACTATATATACTGTATTTATTGTTGGTCAGACAGATATAGATTTATGTTACATGAAGGAAACGTTGCGAAATGTAAATCGAATCCTTGATTACAATTTCAGTCAAAAAAGTTTCGGGAGTTTTATTGCTTTAAACTAACGTATTTTCCGAATTGCAATTAAGAACTATGAAGCTTAAACTTAATTGTGTTTATAAATATCTAAATTTTAAAAACTCACAAAACCAAATATATACTTTTTCTTTCTTTCTTAAATCCCTATTGTTTTTAGTTACTTTTTAGGGCATACCATATGTACAAAATACAAAAATCTGGGATACTATCTTTTCAATAACACCTTTTAAACTTACCTCAATTATTTATGATTATTTCAGACGGTTTTTGTCTATTTCACTTCGGAGGAGTGTCTTTTGTTATCCATTCGATTATTTGATTTGAATATTCGGGAATAAGGAAAAAAGGGTAAGAAGAAATAAGAAGGTACAAGAAAAGGCGAGAAGATAAAATGCAAGAAAACGCATTGAGATATTAGAAGAGCCAAGAATAACAAGAAGATGCAAACAAAGACTAGGATAGTCAAATAAGTTAAGAAGAAGCAAAAATAAGCAAGTAAAAGCAAATTGAAGCCAGAAGAACCAAAAGACTGATAGGAGTAAGTAAATTCAAGTAAAGACTATAAGAGCCAAGAAGAGCAAAGAAGTAAAAAAAAGATCAAGTAAAACGAGGTTAATCCAGAAGAACCAAAAAGAGGCTAGTAGAATAAACAAGATGCAAGCAGAGACTACGAGAAGCTGAAATAGTCAAGCAATAAGAAAATCACAGAAGCGAAAATCTGGAAACAAGAAGAAGTGGGAAGCAATAAGAAACTGGAAGCGAGAAACCAACAAGATAATTTTTTCCTGCCCATCCTAAGTTCTAGTATTGACTTATTAGGTTGTCATGTACATCGGTTGATAAAACTCCACATAGAAGAGGCGAGATGAGCCAATATGAGCCAAGAAGAGAAAATAAGAGCGAAAGCAAATCGGGCGAGAAGGACCAAAACTCGATAAAAGGATTTAAAGCAGCAGAGAATTTCAGTTTGCCACGTATAATAGTAAATTAATTTTCAACCTTCTTCCCATCCTCAGAGCACGTGTTCCTAGTCCTAACAAATCAGTGCCCTCTGCATTGTGCCCCCCAGTACTGGAGACGGGAGTGCTCCTTGCTGGGGTGGTACAATCGTAACTAAATTTAATTATTAATTAGGTGTGTTTTATTTTTATTTTTAAAAATCGTTATTATACTCGTAAATATAAAGAAAAATGGTAGCTCATGAACTACTTTCAATCGGTCCTCCCATAGACCAAATTTCATCAATGTGTTCTCCTGAATAATTTGGAAAACAGAGTTAGAATAATTTAATTCGGAGAAACCGAAATGTAAATGGTTTATTTTCTAAATGAAACCATAATGATATCGATGCCTTTGTAAAATACAATAATATAATGCATTCGCCTGCAAAAACGTACATCAAACGAAATCGCTAAACACCATTGTTGTCAGAACAGACGTAAACTCGAATTCACGTAAAGTGAATGAGTGAGTATGATTGAAAAGAACAAAAGAATGGTAAATTATTCAATTCGTGGAAAAAAGTTTATAATAATATTGACTGTGGAAAGGTAGGAGAGAATTTGCCCAACAAAATTTTATATGAGATGTTAAAAATGAGTCAAAATTTTAGTGATAGTTAAACCTTACATCTTTGAACTATGCGTTACGCAAAATACTGGTTTGAGACAGACCTCTTAGAGTACCCGCAGACTACAACAAACTCGGCCAATAGTTTATTATAGTTAATTTGAAACGTTCATTGAAGCAGGTTATGCAAATTTGGTAAAAGGCGAAACATTTTTTCGAGTTATCTAGTAATTTGGAATGCAATATTTAAAATTTTCCATGCGATAATCACTGTGGGTGGGATGCACCCAATACTCTCGGTTTCCCTTCTTGGTCCTTCTCTTCGTTGTATGAAAACAATAACAACATTTCTGGGCAATACTGTATTAACTTTCATTAAGCAACCGCTCCGTTAAAAAGCTATCTTCATAGTGCGAGAACAGTCTGTCTGGTCTGTGTACTCACCACCGACCAGTCTGTTTAGTTGGCCGAGTGTGCGCACTCCAAGCAAGTAGTCCAACCCGACCAAACTGGCGATGAGTCGTTCATGAGCGAGCCGCACAATTGAGCTAGCTCCTTTTGATAAGCCGTATTCGTACGACTACCGGTAAACCGTACCACGACTCAATTGAACGGTTACTCTTTTTTTACTGGGTATTTTAGAAAAATATTGCCATTCAAATTAATCAAAAGTATTGATTGTTATTACATACTCAGAGACGTGAACGGCGTCTGACAGTTCGATAACTGGTAACTGGTAATACTGGTAACAGTACTCTAATACGCTCATAGGCTCTGAGCTTGCTGCTCCCGTTCAATTAAGTCGACGTTCAATTGAGTCGACTCTTTGAACCGTTTTTGATAAAAAGAATCATGACCCATCACTAGACCAAACTATCAGCCGATTAAAAAGTCTTTAGTGTGCAACATTATCAGCTATAGGCAGACTGATGGAACCTAAGCACAAGCCAAATACCAACTTTCGGAGATCGCGTTTTTGGAGCACCTGGGCTTAAGGCTTGGAAAAAACTCCTCCCGGAACTAAGATGCATAACAAGCTCAATAGAAATCAGGAGCAAACTAAAAAAATTACCATAAAATTAAATTTACCCGCCTGAGAGTAGCATTCTTTTATTGCCTATAATATATCCTAATCAAGCCTCTCTTATTATTTTAAATTTTTTTAAGTCGTACACCTCAATCTTTCTATTGACAATTAAGAAGATATCATATTAATTCTAATCAAACCTAGTACTGTTGTTCCGCCCATCACAAACTTTACTTTTCCTTTTCTAAACACGCCCATTAACGTAAATAAATATATATTATTAATAAAAAATAAACAGTGTTAATCTCAAGTGACTTCCAGTTAAGTACGGTCCTGTAAATTAACTGCCTGTTCAGAATAAAAATAAATAATAATACATATATATTCTAACGCAGCATCGCATTCATTGGTCAAACGCATTAAACATAAATGTAGCTTTGTACAAGTGATCATTTTTTAGCCATAAATTATTACAATGGTATGTCTAGGCTATAGTTAGAAATAAAATATAGCATTTTAGAAATATATTACTTGATTTTTCACATAACAGTGCAAATCCAAATTTTATTATTTAAAATTTATACGCAATGTAAGATTGAAGATTTTCAATGTATAATGCGGCATTAAAAAAACACAGGTCATCATATAACAGATCTAATAAAATCATATATGTAAAAGTTAATTATCAACGTCTACGTCAATACGTAATACGTTCAATGAACCATAATGTCTATCTGCAGGATATGAATATATACACACTTATACAAACAATATAAGTGACAAATATTCGAATTTATGTTTTCCAGGTCGACGTGTTATTCACCTGTTCCTGTGATTTATCCAAGTTTGCAGCGTGTACCTACTGCGTTATTTGTGGAATTCTTCGGTACGTCTTGCCAAAAGACAAACTGCTAACAGAACTCCTTCGTACTGTCGGAAAACCATTTCGGCTATTTCCTGCAACCGCATTCCAGCCAGCGGAAGCAACGTTTCGTAGGATCCTTCACATATTTGCACAGATGCTAGTGAGCACACTGTCTGGTTCTGTCCAACGCTGTCTACCACTGTCTAGCAATGTCTAGCACTGCTTGGCAGATGGTTCTAGACTATGTGAATGGAGTTAACCGCTGCTGTGAACCATCAGTGTTAATCACTTCATAAATTGCACCGAGCGCAGTCACCGCGCGGTGCAATGTGTATCTTAACCACTTGCGAATCTTACGCTTCAATATAAACAAATAACATAAACACATAATTAAAGCCTCATATAGTTTAACTTATTAGCATACTTGCTGTTATTGCTAAATCTATGGACGACCAGTATTGCCGGGCGGTTAGCTGGCTGGTTCTACACTCCGAGTTGACGAATTCGAATCCGGCCCATTTTATTTTAATCATAAATGTACCGCCGCACAACAATTTTGTCCACCACGTGAATTCTTCAGAAAACATTAAATATAACAATTATCTTTAAAGATTTTGATTTTTTTTTGCGTTTCTTTTCAATGTTCAAGTGCCTTGTGAATTATCAGTATAGCAATTATTTTTATAAGCAATAATTGTTCGCCTGAAACACTCATCCACATTGAAAAAATCTCCTGATAAAAAATACATGACGCCAACGGGACTCGAACCCGTGTCCATTCGATTTCCGGTCGAAAGCTCTGACCACTGAGCTATGGAGGCTTATCTCTTACCCGCGAAATTATTCAATATATGCTAGTGTTTCATTCAACAATTACTGCTTGTTACATTTTTTTCACCTGAGAACAACCAAATTTATTTTATATGAGAAAGGCATTGTAAGTGCTAACTCTCTCACTAGATGGCGTTGAGACAAAATGTCTACATTTTTAGGTGAAATACTTGAACTTGTCAAATATTAATTATTATTTTTTTGATAAATTTATGTTTTTAAGACAAGATTTTATTTATGCATAGCACAAAGGATAACAATTATTTTTATAAGCAATAATTGTTCGCCTGAAACACTCATCCACATTGAAAAAATCTCCTGATAAAAAAAAGTTCGAGTCCCGTTGGCGTCATGTATTTTTTATCAGGAGATTTTTTCAATGTGGATGAGTGTTTCAGGCGAACAATTATTGCTTATAAAAATAATTGTTATCCTTTGTGCTATGCATAAATAAAATCTTGTCTTAAAAACATTAATTTATCAAAAAAATAATAATTATCAGTATAGCAATTCAGTATCGAATGGTTGTTTAGTGATCAAATCTGAATAGCCAAGTAATTTCCAACCTCTCTCTTCCCATTCTTCTTCCCCTTACCTACCATGCCACACTGCTCGGAAAGTCAAGTCGGAACATTGGTTTGATAAAAAATAATGGAAACACACATCAAAGTTGCCTATAGTACTGAGAATCGGTTTGTTTATATTAAAATGGTTGAAATAATTAAGGTTTTTATTATTATATTTGATAGTAAATTATTTAATTCACTGAAAATAATTTGTTTTTTTTTTCAAATGTTATGGGATGATTATGGTTAAAAAAGGAAAAAGATTAAGTGTTTTTGGTAGAACTTTGCATTATGCCAAACCTCCCCCAAAGTAGGAGGAAAATAACGGTAATGGGACGGGAGGGGCTACTACCTCTCCGTTAAACCAAACTATGGCATAAACTGTAGTTTATCGCCCCTAACAGAATTTTAATAAAAATATTTTTGCGGTTTACTTGCATTTCATGGGGATGAAAATTAGCGTTGGAAAATTATAATCAAATCCAACCGCTGGAAGTATAAAAAATTCCTGCAGTTTTTAAATAAAAAAGTTTGTTTTATCACTCGTTTTTCTTGGTGATTTTTTGAAAATGATAGAAGTAGCTATTGTAACTATCTCTAATTTTTGTCAGTTGGATGGAAGTTTCGGTGTTTTGTGTGTTGCAATGACGCTGGAACTCACCGTTTGAGCTGCTCAGACAAAAATGAATTGTGCGTTTGGCTTAAATGTGAAAGCTGCACTGGTTATTTACAAATAATGTTTACTTTACTATAAAATGTTCTTGAACATGTATTCAAAGATATGAAATCAGGAAAAGAGATTTTTCAAGAATCACAAACAAAAAAGATACAGTATATCTCCTTACTCTCAAAAATGTTGGCTGTGGAATAGTGAAAAACTAAGCTTGCAGAATTCTGAGCTCGCTAAATCTAGACACGAACCCAGTGCTTTGAACCAATTTGCTACATGCAAACATAACGATGATTTTAAAAACAGGAATTTTTCTGTAATTTTAATTACGTGAACTAATAAAATAGAAAAGTGAAAACCTTATTAACTCATTTTAAATTATAATAAAAGTATGTGACAGTAGTTGGAAACATAATTCTTGTGGACAATATCTGAAGCAGGAAGTATAGCAGAATGCGATATAGTGGGAGTTTGAAAAGGTTGTAGAGCGACTATTCGTATCATATATGTTAACCCTCCAGGCTTTAAAATGTATTTACCTACAAGCCGAAACTGATGAAATTTCTAAATACTTGTTTTTGAAGTCATTGTAAAAACAATTAGATAAACTTATCTTCATGAAATATTTATTTGAAATAGACATAAATATTTGTAAATAATACATTTTTAATATCAAACACGAAAAAGTTAAGAAAAAAAATTTACAGAAATGTTTTTATTCAAAACGTCCATAATTTTGAGAAAACTCGGTACTTGGAAAACACACTCCTTTTATTTAAGAAATTAATAAGAAAATTGTCCCTTTACTTTTGTGCGGTTTATGCAATAAAAAGTATAAATAAATTGTCCGGCGAATTTGTAATCACACACTTGGCCAACTTTTAAGATTTTTCTACGGAAACAAGTGTAAATATTTGAGATAAACTGAAATTAATGATCAATTCTCTTTCATAGATAGAAGAAAAATGGATAAAAATAATTTTATACTTTTATAAATGCCAAGGGTTAGATCTGTCTTTAAGCGGCTCTAATGGAATAAGATGTTTGTGGTTAGTAATGTCCTTCCAAGGATTGAAGGGTTAAAAACAGAAGGGGAAATTTATTGATGTTAAAATTACGAATGCGAGTATGAAGGCATTCTAGTAAAATCCACTTAACCGCACTAGACTCCTGGCTCCTTCTGCCTACCGAGCTGGCAACTGGTATTACGCTCGGGAAAAACGCTCTGCACAGGTTACGGGCGTAATATCATATTTATATAATATCATCTGCCGGTAAAAAAGTATACACACAGGAATGTCTGAAGTACCCAAAGGAAACGAGTCGGAAAAATACGGAGTCGACCAGCACAAAGGATTTTTGTATGCACCGGTATTCAGTACTTCTCACATGTAAACGTATCGGGTGATATCGCGCCGAGGAATGTACATAATTTGACGCAGGAACTCTCATAACGTCGGCCTATTTTCTCCTATCTCCTTGACAATATATTACATTACGCCGTAAACTGTCATCATTATTTTTTTGGGTTGTGTGGAGGTCTTTTTAGTAGGTACCTAACCTACTATGCTTTTGTGTTGAGTTTTCGGGTGAAATATTGTTTACCCGAGACCCCATTAATTATTTTGAAAAGAGATGAGGAAATACTCAAATAATGAAATGAATTATTAGTAGGTATTCATCAATCATCTGTACAGCATCGTGCAAGAAAACCACATTCGTCTCAGAAGCGTCTGAAAACAGAACCGTGCTATATGCAATGTAATGTAAACGTATCAATAATGTAAGCACTACAAATTAATATTTTAACTAATGATTTATAAATTATAAATGATAAGTAATTACAGGTAAGATGAAACTTTGAAAACAGAGCATTTTGGTTAGTATTTAATAAATTCTTAAACGACAATAAAAATGAATTAAGGTTACAAAAGGTGCGTTTTAATAGATTTTTATCAGCAATTTTTAGACTTTAATTTTCAGATATTTTTTTTACTCGCTAATCTATTTTTTGCACATGTTTAAGCATCACTAAATACAAAATAATAATGTACCTTATAATAAGCTGTCGTTTTCAGGAAATTTTCTCTTTAATTATTTCGTGTGATACGTAACATTCTAAAATTCATAATGATCATTATTTTCAATTGTATACTGAATTTATTCCGCCGTTCTTACAATAGTTGGTGGTGTAGTTGCCTTCCAAGCAGTTGATAGGGAAACAATTCACATCTGTAGAAATTTTTTATTTAGTTTTTTTTCTATTAATCAAAAATATTTTAATATTGCAAAGAATCAAAATTATGGTAGGTAAATTATATTTTTTTTTTTTTTGGTAAACTAATGTTTAAGACAAGATTTTTATGCATAGCACAAAGGGTAACAATTATTTTATAAGCAATAATTATTAGCCTGAAACACACATCCACATTGAAAAATCTCCTGATAAAAGATACATGACGCCAACGTAGACGATTTGTCTCGACGCCATCTAGTGAGAGAGTTAGCACTTACAATACCTTTCCCATATAAAATAAAGTTGGTTGTTTCAGGTGAAAAAATGTAACAAGCAGTAATTTTTTAATGAAAGACTAGTATATATTGAATTGTTTCGCGGATAAGAGATAAACCGCCATAGCTTGTGATATTCTCATCTTTTTTCCAATTCTTTTTTTTGTTTAAAACAATATAAAATTTTCTTCTCTCTTGGCTATGACCGATATTTAATTTTTTTTTCTCTAAGGCTTTGCATATGTGTTCGCAGGGATGGAAAATTCCTCCCCTACAACACATAAGCCCCCATGAAAATTGGACCCTTAATTTCTTTGATATCTACAGAAAGCTACTTAAAGCTCTCTTGTACTATATATCTTTATAGACATATGTACTTAACTAATTAATACGTTATTTACGATATTGAACGCAAATATTTTCGTATTTATATTGTAATTAAATTCCATCAAACGTTGTGTAATTTTTTTGATTTATGATATAGGATTTTAATTACTTTCATTTTGTGGTAACCCTCTTGGTTCTGATTAAGGCGTTGAGTTTCAAAATTGAATTGGTCTTTCCATTGCAAACCTAGACTTAAATGATTTCTCTGAATGAGCTAGCTTTCCTATTGTAACTATTCTGATTCCCTGCACCCAAACAAAGTCGTAGTTAAACGCTGGTAAAAGAAATTATACATGTTTATCTGAACAGGTAATTAAATATAACTCTAATGGTTAATTGTTAGTAAATTTGATTTTGGTAAACTCTTGTGTCTGTTTGGCGCCACTCCTTTATGATTCTGCTGCTATAAGGTACATGTAAAGATTGATTTAGTAGGTTAATGTAATTAGTTAATTGCATATTTGACGAACTCGGAATAGCCCTTTGCTGGCATAATTTGGCTCCAATCCTCCTGTAAGTAAACGAGATGATCGAGAGTCAACGAAAAATTCGCACAATCTTTTGACACGGTTCATTGATTGTTACCTAAGTTACCGCGTCCCAAAGAACCTTCCATCGTCATCATGCACTGCCTTCAAGTCTCTTCTCGAGTCCCGAAACCCCCAAATTCCGACCCCTCCTTGGACTACAATTTACTTAGGGCGAACCGGTTTCGTCCTATATACAATCATATACTCACGGTTGGTGTGGACTTACGGGTCGTGAATCCTCATTCCACGTTTAAGAGAAAATGCGAGAATGGTCCAGAAGACCTAAAATGCAAGCTGTATGCAGGTCCGCATTCTCCAGTAAACAGTACATACGAATAAATATATGTATTAGGGTGTCCCAAAAAAATTAAAGTTTTTATTTTTGAACGCATACCCTCTAATTTTGTTTTAATAATGACAAAACACTTATAAAAAAAATTTCGTTTACTTTGGACAACTGCAACCCGTGCCGACTTGCATCGAAAGATGTTAGTACTTGTACATTAAGACGCCAGCGAGCAAACGTGTTGATGAGCTTGTAGTAACTTACTATTTTGTTAGTAAACGAAAATCACTCGTTCAGGCAAGATGTTGTTAGATTTACGCACTTCTAAAAAGAGTATATTTTTAATAGGAGTCGTAAAACACCAAATATCGGGTTCTAAACTGTCATCTAATGGACAAGTTCTTGAAGTTTTGTTCTACAATATCCGGAAAGTGAATTTAACTGTCAATATATACCAAATATAGCCATAGTTGGTATTAAAAGCTGTGTTTGAAGTAAAAATCAGTCAAGTGACTACAAGCCCTGACATACCACTCTTCAAAAAATTTCGAGATAACTGTAAAAATGTTGATCCCGATAAAATTCAGTGCTACAGAGAAAATCTTACATTGCACCTAACCGCTTCCGAAATCGATGATTTGCTTGATTTTTACCGTACTGCACTGACAATAAAAATACTGGAGATGACCATTGAGAGTTTTTAGAGCTCTGTGTGATAGTTATAGGAGGAGATACAGCGAGAAAATTTAAGATTCGGCCTCCAGGTGATCGATGGATGGCAAAGGCGCTTTATTCCTTGAAAATATCATTAATTTGCGCGCAATTTAAATTTACCGGCAAGGATAAGGCGGCACTTTTAGACGTTTGCACAGGCAATAATGTGTATGAACAGTCATAGTAACATTCTATGTCAAGCCATGGTTACAATGTATTATAGCAGTTAAAGCACCTTACCAGGACTTGTGCTTTTTGAAATCGATGAAGGCTAAAGAAAAAATTGATGAAAACATCTCAATGTCAGCTTTATTTCTGTTCAGTAAGAAGTTATGGTATTTGACCGATTATGGATCTATTTTATCGCTGTTTGACGACGCTGTGGATCAAACAACTAAAATAAAAAAAGCTTGAAATATCAAAAAAAATAATTTATCAACACATGACAAACGTTACATCCCATCGAAGGAAGATCTTGATGGTAAATTGTATGGTAAGTTTATTAAGTAGTTTAAATTGTGTTTTGTATTGAGGTTTTTGTTCATATCATAATTTAGTGACTTTTGTTTCAGAGAAAAATATTTACGACTTCATTTCAGTCAAGAGCAAGTATTTGTTTGATCGTCTGAAAACAGATGCCAGTTTTCTTAACGAATTACCTACGATGTGGTCAAATAATGCTTCGTATCAAGAAGTAAGAAAGAAGGTGTCGCCGCTGAGGGTAGTGAATGATACAGCTGAAAGAACTGTTAAGTTAATGCAAGATTTTCATGGCTTAATCTCACGGTCGAAGAGGAACAAAAATAATTTTTGTTACGATGCGTTCAGGATCACCGGAAGATTTATCCTGACTGTAAAAAACAAACTATGAAGAAAAAAATTAACCAATAAACCATTTTTAAATATAAAATACTACATAATTGAACATTTGTGCATTTTTAAATTTTATTTATCCGACAAAAATGAAAGTTGAAAATCCTTCCATATCAACTCTGTAACATATGTTTGGCATCAAGTCGGCACGGGTTGCCGTTGTTTAATCAAAATAATATTTATTATATGAGTTATTGGGATCAAATAAAATAAAATAAGAGGGTATGCATATTTAAATTCATAAAAAAAAATTCTTCCTTATGTCCAGGGACACCCTAATATATATACATACGTTTTGGGAAAGGCTTATAACTTGCAATACAAGGCTACTTGCCTCGCATCCTAAGCTCGGATCTCGTGCCAAGAACTCTGCGAAGCTCTAGGTTTGGTAACCGAATAGATACGTTAGAATAAGGTGATACGAATAAATACGATATAATAAGATCTTATTGATAGTTTGTTTTGGAGAGCTATCGAACTCCAGGCTTTTGTTTTGTTTGGTTTTGACGTTTTTATTTAAGAGAATCGCGATCTCTATTTTGTTTGGTTAATGGTCTTGTTATAGGAGCGACCACTGCCTCCTATCGGATGAGCTGTGTTTATTTTAAATTTTTCCTCCAGGGTTAAACATTAAATTTAGTTCATCCTATCCCGTGATTTTTCAACTGTTTCATGTAATTGATTGCCACATAAGAGGGTACACGCCTCTCAACTGTCTCAGGCAACTGATGAGATCTATGCGAACACTCCATCAATAATATTCAAATGTTTAGTATAATATTTCGATATAAGTCTTACTAACCCGTGATTTTTCAATTGTCGATTGTGAATGGTAGGTATTTGTAAGCAAGCAGCTTCCAGCTGTTTCAGGTAACTAATAAAATCTATGCGACTATCTAATCAATGGTATTCAAATGTTTCATGTACTATTTCGATATAAGTCTTACTAACCCGTGATTTTTCAATTGTCGATTGTGAATGGTAGGTATTTGTAAGCACGCAGCTTCCAGCTGTTTCAGGTTACTAATAAAAATCTATGCGACTATCTAATCAATGGTATTCAAATGTTTCATGTAATATTTCGATATAAATCTTGCTAACCCGTGATTTTCAATTGTCGTTTGTGAATGATAGGTAATTGTGAATACGCAAAATTGCTGCACATTGTACAATGATATCCTGGTAATTATCTAGTTGCGGCCAAGGTCGATTTCAAACCATGTAACTGACCCAATTCTCCAGTGTACGCTTTATTTATAAACAAATCGAATAATGTAAAAACCTTCTTTGACACACTAACCCAGATGTGAGATTGTTTATTTAAGAAATATTTCTACCTCTCCCTATAATTCAGTTATGTTACCTTTTATTGTGCATAGTTAATTAATATGTTTTAATTCCCTTTTTGAAGTTAAACTATTTATTTCATTTTCCGAATTTAGTAAATTTACTCGAGGTTAAATGAAGAATAAATATAAATACATATATAAGTACCTACACATATCTCGATTGCCAAAATATGTTAAATAAGAGTACATATATTAATAAATAAATACAAGATATATGATTATACATAGACTTGAATATTAATAAATACATATTTTCTTTTTCAATAATATAGATATGTCCTCGGGTAGGTATTAAAATCGCTACCATTTCGATGCTTCGATTAATAAATAAAATACATATATATAAATACATTACTCATATATATATATATATATTCTTTATATACAATATATTATTTTATATTTATATAGATAAATACATAATATACAAATATTAATGTGTAATTCTTTGTTTTGTTGTTTTAATAATTTAATTGGGATACCATAATCAGCTGCACCTTCTCACTCCCAGGGCCTGAAAATTATTTATAAAAGGAAAACTTACCCCACCAAGGTCTTTCCGGTTGGGAGCTACACAACAACCTTGCTGAAGACAATCCTACCTAATTAACTGTATTTTCCAACTAATTTCAAAATAAATCTTTTCGACTACCTATTCCTATTTTAATATTTTATTCTTGCTTGATTCATATAAATTAGCTGATATTTAATATTTTGTGATATAGATGTGCCAGAAATTATAAATTATTTAGGTCGAAATATTTTTGTTATTTTCATTCCTTTTAATTTTTTATATGAATTTATAAGAAAATTCATTCCGAATTGCGCAAACTTTTAATTATTTCGATTCTGAATAAATTAAATATCTGTTAAAACTCTCTTCCAAATTGCACTGGTTTCACCAATATTATCTATCCAAATATACTATCAATCTACCAATATACTATCCACAATTAATTTTTTTTTCGAACTGTTACTTTTAGAACAAAGGTTTGAGCGTTTATTATTGTTTCCTTTTTGTTTTTGTGTTTCTTTTAAGATGTAAGTATTTACTATTAATATTTTTAAACAAAATTGATACTAAATTATAATCTATTTTTAAATATCAATCCGCGATCACGTTCACTTTAGATTTCCGAAAACTCTTAATTGAATTTGAATGTTTTCACTTTGAATGAAATAATTATTTTAGAATTTAAATAATTCACTAATGGCTTTTTTTTCACTTTTCACTTAACACTTTTAAGCACTGAGTTTAACCCTATTTATTTTCACGGTTTAATTAAATTAAACTGACTTAATAAAACATCCCTGATGTTAGTACTTGTATTTTTCCCGAAATTCTCTAAGTCCAGGGACTTATTTAAAATTTAACACTTAGAGATTTTTCATTGTTAATTTTTTACCAAGAAACGTAGTACTGCGGCGTATCCTCCTTTTCAAAAAACCTTGACTGACCGTCCCGAAACTGGTGTGTATTTTATACCCCTCTCAGGTTCCAAAAGACGTATCTGAATTTCCTTTGATAATCAATTCTATCTTTTATCAACTCGTAAATCCGAACACATCTGCCACTTATTTCGATTGTGCCTACATACGATCTTCTGTTGTCCGGCTCTGGGCGGCGGTTAGTTTTTATCTCACGTCTCTAATTCGATAGGGTCCGAATTGGGTAAGTCTGCGTTAATCGCCCAAGTTTCCTTTGTCCTCTGTTCATACAAAATGTAGTTAAAATCTCATGACTTTGCGTTCCATTTTTTTCTCAATTTGCGATAGGTCCGTCCTCAATAACATATATATAGATCTCAATTTTATGCATCTCGTGCAAAAAATGATTAAATCCATGTCGAAATCTTTACTATGCATTTTTGAATTTCGATTTGTCTAAATTCTACTTAATTTTATTGTCACCTATATGAGCTTTTCCCATTTTCACCCGTACTTTCTCTCTTTATGTCGCGAACTTGAGTCTTCCCTTTTTCTTCTTGAATTTTTTTTATTCAGACGTTTTTCTACACAAATTTCTTCTTTTTTCTTATGTCACTTCTCATAACTCTATAACTAATTATATTCCAAGTCGTATTTATTAATTTCACGGATAACTTAGAATTGTATCGCTTTTCTCCACTTGGATCATTCCTTATCTCCGTTCTTTACCCTTTATTTATCTTTTCTACACTTTTCCTGATGTGTGTTGTTTTCCAGGAAAATTTCGTCCTTTATTTATTATTAATTAATATATAATTTTCCACACTTCTATGGGAGATATACCTAATTTGACCCTGGGATATCTGTCATTTGTATTGTTTTATGTAATCTCCGCCCGATTTTCTATCTCTCTCATACAAGATTTCACATAAAACATACGCATTGACACTTGTTTACGTCTCAAATTTTGGAACTACGCTCGTAAATTTCATTTAATTTCATACCTATTAATTTTTATCTCTTTTGTCTTAACTAAACATTCCATAAGCCCTACGTTAAAGTTAATAGCTTTTATAATGGCTTATCACCTTAACGTAAACAAAAATCATGTTTGAATTTCAATTGTTTATCCTCCAAAATACACATGAGACTGTCAACCTTTTATCTCATGTCACTTCTTCTGCAGTCATGTGTAACTCTAATATCTATCTACCCTGATAATCATGTAAAATGCCTACGTTTCCTGAATTTAATCTATCGCTATATGTTCAGTTTTATTGCCTTCCTATGGCACTCAATTATCATGTTCTTAGGACCTTTGTAGCAGCTCAATATCTCTGAATTTTCCCTTCGTCCAGTTGCTGCACTGTTTCTAAAATGTCTATTTTAATGCGAGATTTTCATTCCTAATCGTTTTCCTAATATCCCCGCTCCATCTAGAATTGATAACGATTAGTTTCTAATGTCCCTAAAACTTTCGTTTTCCTTTATTACGATTTACATCGAACTTGACACCCTCCCGCTATCATAAATAAACGCATAACAGTTGAAAATCCTGCCAGTAATTTCCCTAAGTTTTTCCGCCCTCTCTTATACTATCACGTTTATAATTTTTTCTATTGCATTTTCGTGTGTGTGCTTTACAACATGTAAAGGTCCCAAAGCCCTCGATTTCAATGGTTCGCTATCTCATAAATGTCTCAGTTATTGTAAACATTCCCAGGATTTGTTCCCTTGAACGTCGATTGTTTATACTATCGTGCATTCGCCTCTAATTTCTGTGAGAATAAAGAAGTCATTACTTATCTTTTTTATCGCCGGGTCCAAAGTTCATTTCTTTGTCTTTCGTAGAGACACGCCTTTCCGTTCACTGATTGGTTACTCAAAGTTTTATAGCTTTTTGTTCAGATCTATTGGTTGAAAAAATTCAATGTTTATTTTTAAGCCTAGACAAGGGGAATCCTAGTCGTCCTAGACGATTTTACGACCTCTCTGCTTTCGTCCTAGAACCTCGATATAATTCCAACTATTACAGGTGCCTACTGCAAACAAACGGGATCAATTTGAACTCAACAGATGTCGCTAGAATGACGGTTTCCATAAATAATTTGTATATTTTTAATCCGCGAAGTGGGAAGCTATGGTTTGTCTGTTTTCCACTGTGATTTAAGCCTTTCATCACAAGCTCAGTGGTCAGAGCTGTCGACCGGAAATCAAAAGGACACGGGTTCATGTCCCGTTGGCGTCATATATCTTTTATCAGGAGATTTTTCAATGTGGATGAGTGTTTCAGGCTAATAATTATTGCTTATAAAAAAAAATTATTATTGCCTGTTGCCCGTAATATCACAGAAGCATTCCGAAACAACATTATGGCAGGTAAGTTATTATTGTCTGTTGCCCCTAATATCACAGAAACATTCCGGAACAACATTATAGCAGGTAAGTTATTATTGTCTGTTGCCCGTAATATCACAGAGGCATTCGGGAACAACATTATGGCAGGTAAATTATTCTGGCCTATGGCCCATAATATCACAGAAGCATTCCGGAACAACATTATATACGGTAAATTATTCTGGCTTGTTGCATTCCGGAACAACATTATGGGAGGTAAATTATTCTGGCCTGTTGCCCATAATATCACAAAAGCATTCCCGAACAACATTATGGCAGGTAAATTATTCTGGCCTGTTGCCCATAATATCACAGAAGCATTCCGGAACAACATTATGGCAGGTAAATTATTCTGGCCTGTTGCCCATAATATCACAGAAGCATTCCGGAACAACATTATTTCAGGTAAATTATTCTAATGTGACCGTTTCCTTTTCTGATTTTTCTGTTTCAGATTTGCGTTTAAAAATCACTAATATTGTCTTCAATATTTAAATTATTCTGGCCTGTTGCCCATAATATCACAGAAGCATTCCGGAACAACATTATGGCAGGTAATTTATTATTGCTTGTTGCCCGTAATATCACAGAAGCATTCCGGAACAACATTATTGCAGGTAAATTATTCTGGTCTGTTGCCCATAATATCACAGAAGCATTCCGGAACAACATTATGGCAGGTAAATTATTCTGGCCTCTTGCCCATAACATCACAGAAGCATTCCGGAACAACATTATTGCAGGTAAATTATTCTGGCCTGTTGCCCATAATATCACAAAAGCATTCCGGAACAACATTATGGCAGGTAATTTATTATTGCGTGTTGCCAGTAATATCACAGAAGCATTCCGGATTTTTTTTTCATCAGTTAGCTGTTAGACTTAACATCGAATAACTAGACCTCTACGGTACGAAGGTTATATGCTCTTTAGTGGGAAACAAATTATATTATGATTGTAAACAATAATCATCTTTAAGGTGGGTAGGGGCACAATGCGGTTGAAGTTCTGGATTAATACGACCAAGGTTCCGCTTTCTATTCCCAGCGGAAACGAATTTATTCGACTTTTTGGGAGCGCAAAATCGAACTTTACTTTCCGGTTTAAAACTGGGTCGTAATAACTTCGCTAGGAGTATAAATGAATTAGGTGCATTTCATAAAAGAATTTTGTGAAGGTAACATTAAATTATCTATGACCTTGCAAGTACAATTTTTATGATTCATTTGTATTATTTCACAATATATTAATTAAAAATAATAATATAGTTCAAGTGTGGAAGATACTCTCAGTATCGCCCTGGCGTAAAAACCACCATTCAGAATTGAAATAATGATTGAAATGGCTTCAGCCGTGTTTGGTGACCAGATCTGGAAAGCAAGGTACTCCCCACCTTCCTTTTCCCTATCTCATTCCCCTCCCCACTACCTCCAGCCGCAAAAAATATCCTAATTGGGGATGACATAGTCTTACTGGCTTTAGATGATTGGGACCTGTTGGGAATCTTGTGCGGTATTCATATTAAAAAAAAGAAAATTCCAATTTAGTTTGATTTTCTTGTTTTGTAAACCTCTTCTGGCAATTTGCCAGATTATGAGACCGCGATCTATTTATCGGGCTGAATAAATAATAAAAACAATAATGAATGAGTACAACGTCAAATTGTAATATTTAATTATTAAAGTCAATATTAGTTTATTGTTTATTGTTTATTGTTGTTGTTATACGCCCATAGGGGCTTTTACAAAGATTATAAATAAGTTTTACATAAGTTATCGAGTTAGAATTTATACTAAGAGTTATAAAAGTGAAGAATTTTAAAAAAATATACAAGTAGTTTTTGAAGAATATGGCGTAAAGAAACATTTTAAACAACATAATATTTAACAATAACAAAGAACAAAATATAATATAAAACATTACAATAACATATCTAATCGTTAAATCTATTACAATAATTTGTATGATTCCACAAAGTGTTGGTTTAATTTGAATTTAAGATTATAAAGGGAATCATGGAATATATCTATAATACCACCAAACTTGTTGCCCAAATCATGCATCCTATTGGTAAGTGAGTTTGACTGATAGTTGGTTTTATATGTGTCGCAAAAGAATGTTGTATTTTGTCTAGTATTTCTTGTCGGTACATAGAGTTTAATAGCAGCAACGATGGCAGGGCTGTCAATAAGGTTGTTCATGACTCTGTATAATAAAATTAGGTCTGAAATGGTTCTTCTGTCAGACAGCGTAATTAAATTAAGTCCATTCATCAAATTTACATAATTAATGTTTTCTATTGGAATTTTAAGCTTGAAATTTAAGTACCTAAGAAATTTGTGTTGAACCCGTTCTAATTTGTTAGAGTGTACTTTATAGAAAGGAGACCAAATAGGTGAATTATATTCCACTTGGCTTCTAACTAGTGAAATGTAGAGTGTTTTCATGCAATCCAATGACTTAAAATCAGTTAGGGTTCTACAAAGGAAGCCAAGAATCTTTAAAGCCTTATTAGTTATATCATCTATATGCGCTGTGAATGTTAAGTTTGATTCGAATATAACTCCCAAGTCACGAATTTGTGATACTGGTGTTAATTTAACATTATTTAAATTATATTCATGTAAGATATGAGAATGAGTTCTGGAAAATCGTATTACTTGACATTTCTCAATGTTCAAAAATAACATATTTTGTTCGCACCATTTAAAAAATTTATCTAA
Organism: Hesperophylax consimilis; assembly: GCF_061612785.1. Classification (NCBI taxonomy): domain Eukaryota; kingdom Metazoa; phylum Arthropoda; class Insecta; order Trichoptera; family Limnephilidae; genus Hesperophylax; species Hesperophylax consimilis. The sequence goes on along the minus strand of NC_142841.1, from coordinate 15,977,107 downwards.
ATTAGCTTGTAAAATTAGGCATTTGCCATTTAAACATTCCCAGGATTTGTTCCCTTGAACGTCGATTGTTTATACTATCGTGCATTCGCCTCTAATTTCTGTGAGAATAAAGAAGTCATTACTTATCTTTTTTATCGCCGGGTCCAAAGTTCATTTCTTTGTCTTTCGTAGAGACACGCCTTTCCGTTCACTGATTGGTTACTCAAAGTTTTATAGCTTTTTGTTCAGATCTATTGGTTGAAAAAATTCAATGTTTATTTTTAAGCCTAGACAAGGGGAATCCTAGTCGTCCTAGACGATTTTACGACCTCTCTGCTTTCGTCCTAGAACCTCGATATAATTCCAACTATTACAGGTGCCTACTGCAAACAAACGGGATCAATTTGAACTCAACAGATGTCGCTAGAATGACGGTTTCCATAAATAATTTGTATATTTTTAATCCGCGAAGTGGGAAGCTATGGTTTGTCTGTTTTCCACTGTGATTTAAGCCTTTCATCACAAGCTCAGTGGTCAGAGCTGTCGACCGGAAATCAAAAGGACACGGGTTCATGTCCCGTTGGCGTCATATATCTTTTATCAGGAGATTTTTCAATGTGGATGAGTGTTTCAGGCTAATAATTATTGCTTATAAAAAAAAATTATTATTGCCTGTTGCCCGTAATATCACAGAAGCATTCCGAAACAACATTATGGCAGGTAAGTTATTATTGTCTGTTGCCCCTAATATCACAGAAACATTCCGGAACAACATTATAGCAGGTAAGTTATTATTGTCTGTTGCCCGTAATATCACAGAGGCATTCGGGAACAACATTATGGCAGGTAAATTATTCTGGCCTATGGCCCATAATATCACAGAAGCATTCCGGAACAACATTATATACGGTAAATTATTCTGGCTTGTTGCATTCCGGAACAACATTATGGGAGGTAAATTATTCTGGCCTGTTGCCCATAATATCACAAAAGCATTCCCGAACAACATTATGGCAGGTAAATTATTCTGGCCTGTTGCCCATAATATCACAGAAGCATTCCGGAACAACATTATGGCAGGTAAATTATTCTGGCCTGTTGCCCATAATATCACAGAAGCATTCCGGAACAACATTATTTCAGGTAAATTATTCTAATGTGACCGTTTCCTTTTCTGATTTTTCTGTTTCAGATTTGCGTTTAAAAATCACTAATATTGTCTTCAATATTTAAATTATTCTGGCCTGTTGCCCATAATATCACAGAAGCATTCCGGAACAACATTATGGCAGGTAATTTATTATTGCTTGTTGCCCGTAATATCACAGAAGCATTCCGGAACAACATTATTGCAGGTAAATTATTCTGGTCTGTTGCCCATAATATCACAGAAGCATTCCGGAACAACATTATGGCAGGTAAATTATTCTGGCCTCTTGCCCATAACATCACAGAAGCATTCCGGAACAACATTATTGCAGGTAAATTATTCTGGCCTGTTGCCCATAATATCACAAAAGCATTCCGGAACAACATTATGGCAGGTAATTTATTATTGCGTGTTGCCAGTAATATCACAGAAGCATTCCGGATTTTTTTTTCATCAGTTAGCTGTTAGACTTAACATCGAATAACTAGACCTCTACGGTACGAAGGTTATATGCTCTTTAGTGGGAAACAAATTATATTATGATTGTAAACAATAATCATCTTTAAGGTGGGTAGGGGCACAATGCGGTTGAAGTTCTGGATTAATACGACCAAGGTTCCGCTTTCTATTCCCAGCGGAAACGAATTTATTCGACTTTTTGGGAGCGCAAAATCGAACTTTACTTTCCGGTTTAAAACTGGGTCGTAATAACTTCGCTAGGAGTATAAATGAATTAGGTGCATTTCATAAAAGAATTTTGTGAAGGTAACATTAAATTATCTATGACCTTGCAAGTACAATTTTTATGATTCATTTGTATTATTTCACAATATATTAATTAAAAATAATAATATAGTTCAAGTGTGGAAGATACTCTCAGTATCGCCCTGGCGTAAAAACCACCATTCAGAATTGAAATAATGATTGAAATGGCTTCAGCCGTGTTTGGTGACCAGATCTGGAAAGCAAGGTACTCCCCACCTTCCTTTTCCCTATCTCATTCCCCTCCCCACTACCTCCAGCCGCAAAAAATATCCTAATTGGGGATGACATAGTCTTACTGGCTTTAGATGATTGGGACCTGTTGGGAATCTTGTGCGGTATTCATATTAAAAAAAAGAAAATTCCAATTTAGTTTGATTTTCTTGTTTTGTAAACCTCTTCTGGCAATTTGCCAGATTATGAGACCGCGATCTATTTATCGGGCTGAATAAATAATAAAAACAATAATGAATGAGTACAACGTCAAATTGTAATATTTAATTATTAAAGTCAATATTAGTTTATTGTTTATTGTTTATTGTTGTTGTTATACGCCCATAGGGGCTTTTACATAGATTATAAATAAGTTTTACATAAGTTATCGAGTTAGAATTTATACTAAGAGTTATAAAAGTGAAGAATTTTAAAAAAATATACAAGTAGTTTTTGAAGAATATGGCGTAAAGAAACATTTTAAACAACATAATATTTAACAATAACAAAGAACAAAATATAATATAAAACATTACAATAACATATCTAATCGTTAAATCTATTACAATAATTTGTATGATTCCACAAAGTGTTGGTTTAATTTGAATTTAAGATTATAAAGGGAATCATGGAATATATCTATAATACCACCAAACTTGTTGCCCAAATCATGCATCCTATTGGTAAGTGAGTTTGACTGATAGTTGGTTTTATATGTGTCGCAAAAGAATGTTGTATTTTGTCTAGTATTTCTTGTCGGTACATAGAGTTTAATAGCAGCAACGATGGCAGGGCTGTCAATAAGGTTGTTCATGACTCTGTATAATAAAATTAGGTCTGAAATGGTTCTTCTGTCAGACAGCGTAATTAAATTAAGTCCATTCATCAAATTTACATAATTAATGTTTTCTATTGGAATTTTAAGCTTGAAATTTAAGTACCTAAGAAATTTGTGTTGAACCCGTTCTAATTTGTTAGAGTGTACTTTATAGAAAGGAGACCAAATAGGTGAATTATATTCCACTTGGCTTCTAACTAGTGAAATGTAGAGTGTTTTCATGCAATCCAATGACTTAAAATCAGTTAGGGTTCTACAAAGGAAGCCAAGAATCTTTAAAGCCTTATTAGTTATATCATCTATATGCGCTGTGAATGTTAAGTTTGATTCGAATATAACTCCCAAGTCACGAATTTGTGATACTGGTGTTAATTTAACATTATTTAAATTATATTCATGTAAGATATGAGAATGAGTTCTGGAAAATCGTATTACTTGACATTTCTCAATGTTCAAAAATAACATATTTTGTTCGCACCATTTAAAAAATTTATCTAAATTAGCTTGTAAAATTAGGCAATCATATATATTTCGTATTCTTTTAAACAATTTTAGATCATCTGCAAAAAGTAGGACTTGTACATCTTTAAATATGTTTACAATGTCATTAATGAATATTAAGAATAATATTGGGCCAAGGTGGGACCCTTGCGGGACACCACTTGTGGCCTCGAATACATAGGATTCTATAAAATTAATCCTGACACAAAGAACTCTATTACTGAGGTAACTAATAATCCATGTCAATAAACTACCTTTGATGCCTAACAGTCGGAGTTTGGATATAAGAATATGATGTCGAACCTTATCAAATGCTTTACTGAAATCGGTGTATATAGAATCCACTTGTTGTTTCAGACTGAGCGATTCAGATATGTAATTATTGTAGATAGTTAAATTACTTAAGGTAGATCGACCTCTGATAAAGCCATGTTGGTTAGGAACAATAATATTGTTGATAGGTTTTACAATGGTATCTAATACTAATGACTCGAAAAGTTTGGGTAAAGCAGACATAATACAAATAGGTCTGTAGTTAGATATATCGCTTTTGTCGCCTTTTTTATGAATGGGCGTTAAATAACTCTTTTTCCACAGAGCCGGAAAACAGCCAGACGCTAAGGATTTGTTAAAAAGTTTATGTAAGGGATATATCAAACTATCAATGCAAGTTATTAAAAATATGGGAGGAATACCATCCGGTCCAGCAGATTTATTACTATCTAGTGCTTTTATGCTTCTTTCTATGGAATCTAATTTTATGAAACATTGACTTAGGTTTAATGACTCTTCCACTGACGTACTGGAGACTGCTTTGATGGGAATATCTTTGTCGTAGACACTTTTAAATGAGTCAGCAAAAAGATTAACTATACCCTCAATACTGTCGGCACATTTTTCTTTAAAGAACATGCTATTAGGATATCCACAGTTGTCTTTTCGTTGAGATTTAGTAAAATTCCAGAATTTTTTCACATTGTGATGATGTACCTCATTTTCAATTACGTTAACATAGTCACTATAGCACTTTATTGATAATTCTTTACATTGTTTTCGTAGTTTAGTAAATGCTATATAATCGTTAGAATTTCTGGTATGTTTATATTTTCTGTGGATACATTTTTTTTTATTAATTAAATTAGTTAGTTCCCTTGTAAACCATTTCGGATAATTAGATGATGTAAAGCTAACCTTGGGAACAAATTGTTCTATAGAGGTATTTAAAATCGAGTAAAAGTATTCTAATTGATCATTTATATTATTTTCCTCATCTAAAAAGGACCAATCTGTTTGGGCAAGGTACTCCGTAATATGATGGTATTCAGCTTTGGAAAAGTTATACGATGGGACACTTGTTTTTTTTGAAGATGTTAAAGGCCTATTTGTTATGATAATGTCCAACGGTGGGTGGTGTTGATCTAATGGTAATAATAATTCGTCGGATAGCTCAACCACTATTTTCGAATCACTTGAAAACACTAAATCCAACATTCGATTGTTAAAGTTGAAAATCTTGTTTGATTGAGTTAGTCCCAAAAATAAAGACATATCACGAATTTCACTACATTTAGCACACTGTAAATCGGCTTGGTTTGTAGCAGGTCCGTTGTCATCTTGGCTGGTCCAGTTAGGAAGGTTATAATCACCAGCAATAATGAATTTTGCTTTAGGATATTTGAATTTGAGTACTTCTATGTCCTCATTGTGATTTTTATACGTTTGCAAATCCGATGCAGGTGGGATATAGACACAGCCAATAATAATTTTTCCATTAGGTATATTGAGCAATACAAAAATTTGTTCAACACTTTTGTGTTTTACCGGTAATTTAGTAGATGATATATTCTTGGATACGCACAGCATCACACCTCCTCCGTTAGACTTTTTGCTCGTAATAGAATTTCGATCAGAACGATATGTGGTATATTGATGTAGGCCTAATTCTGACGAGCTGATATCAGCATTTAACCATGTTTCAGTTAAAAACAGAATATCGTGTGAGAAGATTGGGGAGTTAGTTTTAAGTTGGTGCAATTTTGTACGCATTCCCCGTACATTTTGATAATATCCTGTAAGTCTAGAAAATCTGTTCTGTTTGTTTTTTAGTTTTTTGCTTGGGTTTTGATGATTTTGGGAATTCCGTTGAAATGTTTGATTCGTAAATCGACTTCGCCCTTTTCTTTCCTCTCTTCTAATTCCTTCCAGAGGTCAGTTAAGTGATTTCTTTGTTGTAGTGTCCTGTCAGGTTTGATTATAATTCCATTGGACAGAGTAGTTTTGTTAAAGAGTATTAGTTTCGCCTGTTTGACTTCATCAAATTCTAATTTAATTGGCCTGGTTTTGTTTGGAATTTTACTTCCGAGCCTGTAAATTTTCACATCTTCTAGATTGAACTCGCTATTAATTTCACTAATAGCTGCTAATACCTTTTTTCCATCCTCCAAGACGCTCACTGTAGTTGAGTTCGAATTACACTCGGGGACGTTGAGTAAAATTATGTTCTTCGAGCGGGTCTTGCGTTCCTCTATCTCAGCGAGCACCTCACAAATTGGCGTTGTTTCCTGTGGTAATACTTTCTTTTCAATGATTTTTTCGAATGTCATAACTTTTCCTTCAAGAACTCCAACAGTTACTCCTAGGTCTTGCATAGTTCCAGATAGATTAGAAAGTTTACTGAGTATTTTTGCCATTTGGTCTTTTGTTATTTTTAAGACAGGATCGGTAATGGCATTGTGGATGCTATTAATCTCCTCCTTAGCTTTGTTTAGGAAAGCAATTGCTTCATTATTATTCATTTCGAAAGTTAAATTTAAATTTTTTTTTTTTTTTTATAAGAAAATAATATGAGTGACAACCCTGCTCGCAATGTACAGGTAATTAACTCAAGTAGGTAGCGGGAGCGTCCACAAGTGTTATCCAGTAAGTGCGAGGGAGAGAATACCTTATCCTGTTACTTGTTAGAGCGAGACGTAGGGAACACTGTGCACAATTGATTATTAAACAAATTGATTTATAAATTTTATAATAATGGTGAATATTTACGATGATTTCGAAATGATTATTAATAAATAAACGTAGTGCACTAAATTATGTTGCAGTATACTGAAACTTGTTTAAAAACACTGTTTTTTTTTGTTCTATTTATAAGTTTCTAGTAAGACACAGCAAAAACTCGACAGCTGTCAGTGATATTTATTGTTGTAAAATTAGCTCTTCTTAAACGAAAAAGAAAAAGATACGTTCACATCTAGGACTTGAACCCAGGACCCTCGTCTTGCCGGGATGCCGCTCTGCCAATCAATGGTGATTTAGGGATGTAGGGATGTAAGGATATAGGGATGCAGGGATGTAGGGATTTAGGGAAGTACGGATGTAGGGATGTAGGGATGTAGGGATGCAGGGATGTATGGATGTAGAGATGTAGGGATTTAAGGATGTAGGGATGTGGGGATGTAAGGATATAGGAATGCAAGGATGTAGGGATTTAGGGAAGTACAGATGTAGGGATGTAGGGATGTAAGGATGCAGGGATGTATGGATGTAGAGATGTAGGGATTTAGGGATGTAGGGATGCAGGAATGTAGGAATGTAGGAATGCCCCTGTGTTATGGCGGGTGATGTTTAGAGATTGAAGTTATTCATGATAATAATAATAATAGTAAATTATATAATTCTGATTTAGTTAATATTTTATGTGAAAAGGATGATAGTATACAAAAAAAATGCTTTAGGTTTTAATACATTAATTATGAATTCCTTATAATTAGAGATAAAATTTAACGGTCTTTCTATGAGCGTACTCTGGGTTCTGAACAAAAATTACGATTACCATAATATGGGCATGTGCCTAGTGTGTAAAAACTACGTATAAAACTTATATTATGAAAAAAAAATCTGCCATGTAAGTCGTCCTCGTAAATAAATTGTTCCACCTTATTATAACAAACCGTGTTAGTCTTCTTTCCTTCTAAAAAATGAGTTAAAACACAGCCGGTGTAAATATTAAAAAGGTAATTTTTAAAATAAATTTTGAAAATATTTTGCAAGCGAAGCGTGCTCTTGGAAAAGACAGAGAGATTTATAATGAACACAAAATAAACTATAAACCTTGATATTGTTTTCGTAACGTTTAGCTATATAATGAACCTACTACTATTTTATCTTATTATTGTTCGACATGTATTATGTTTATAAAAGCCCTAAGGGCATTCAATAAATTGAGTAAATAAAGATTGTTTGTTGTTAGTCTTTCACTTAGCTAATAAATAGACGGATTTAAACCAAATCTGTATTCGTAATTTTAAATGGCAAATGTAAATGTATTTTCCAAGTGTCGTAGAAATGATTTTTAAAAAAGGTACCTAATTAATGAAATGAAATTATTTTTTTAAATAGATCCACATAAGAGGTCCTGAGGAAAATATTTTCCCCTAATGGCCTATGTCATATTTGGGGATGCTGTGTGGAGTGTATTTTTAAGAAAATAACGGATAGGAAGATTTGGGAAGAAAAGTGTCCAGTAGTGACGGTCGTATAAATCTTTTTTTTCACATGACAGACCGCAGATCATGGGCAGATAATTCAAAAAATTTAAGCCCATTGAATTCCCCGCAACTGATCATTCCAATTTTTTTCTAAATAATGTGAGTTGTTTCTTTTGATATAAATTATTTTTTTCTCCTGTTTAAAAAAACATGAAATGAAAACATTTGAAAACACGTCACATTAATAATGAAATTTGTAGTGTTGAGTTTCTCGTTGTAATGTTAGTCCTAAACTTTCTGATGTACAGCTTTAAACGTAGGTCTCCAGATCAAAAAAAAATAATTGTAGTGATTTTTGGAATCACCCAGATTGGAAGCCGGTCATTATTTTCAAAAAGCGACTATAATATTATGATGGAATTAGAAATCCAACCTTCTTAACTATTCTTCATGCACAGCACAGCCTCACTTTGAGACATGTGAATACATTACCAATGAATATTATGAAAAAATTCCACTTTTTTAAATACATCTTGGAAGTAAAAATTAACCCACTTTCCGACATCCGATAAGGCTTAAACTTGGCAGATAGACTTGTTGTCGATGACAATGCATTTTATCAACTTTTGGTGGCATTCACGCACACATGCATTTTACTGAAATAAAAAAAATTACAGCAGAAATAAATCTTGGTACAATCCAATTAGGATTTGCCTTAAGTTATAGCGGTGTTTTCTTATTTTAGTCAGTCCCTGGGGAGGAAGGTTCAATCCTCAGTCAAACCATATTTTTCTTCTGTTTTTAAGCTTTTAAAAACATTTGTAAAGTATACAGCAATTAAGAGCCAGTCCCTCGGGAGGAAGGTTCAATCCTTAGTCAAACAAAAAAGTGTTTATTTTTAAATACATTTATTAATTAAAATAGATATAGTATTTAAGTAAAAAGAACTTTATTTTTAAGTGTTGAATTTATTTTTTGAATTTTTAGACCGAACCGGTTTCAACCTATTGGATCATCTTCAGAAGGTACATGCAAAGATTTTAAATATATTTTTTAATATTATTTTTAATGATAAACAATGTTCAGAGACAAGGATTTTTATGCACAGCACAGGATAAAATATTATTTTTAAGCAATAATTATTAGCCTTAAACTCCTATATAAATTGAAAAATATCTTCTGAACGGCAATCAGAAGGCTGCGGATTCAATTACCGTCGGCGGCATTTATTTTTTATCGCAAGATTTTTTTCAATTTGTATAGGTGATTCCTGCTAATAATTATTACTAATGTCATATTTTAATATTCTCTTCTGTCATCAGTTGGCCTGTCAGCCCTCCGACTGAAAACGTTTACTTTTGGGAAAACTTGTAAATAATATCATAAGATATCTAAAAAACACAAATCTTTGTTTCTTTACGGTAAGTAACTGCATTTATTTAACTTAAAAAATTATCTTCATTCAATAATATTTCATTTGAAACCAATTAAATTTATCTCCATTTGTAAAAGGAAAAAAAACTTTTCCATTAATCACAAAGTACAATAAAATATTTCTTTCTTAAAATAATAAAACGTAAAACTTCTCGGATTGCCTTAGTTAATTGCATATGATTTGGCAGTTTTTTTGATTGATTGAATATGTCAGAACGCTCTAATGGAAATTCCACAAAGAAGCCATAGCAGTCGATAAAACAGAACGCGATTAAATCACAACAAACACGTCATTATTATCAATTATCGATTAAATGTCGGCTACAACGATTTTCTCCTCGCAACATGATTGATTGTTCATCGTTGACCTGAGTATTTTATTTTACAGGTCTTTTATTTTGTCCTTCCAACCAAGGCAATTTATTTTGCGAGATATATTTTTTTCCCTGTGGCAACATAGAATTTTAGTCGAGTAGTTTATTATATCATAGTTGTACGGGGAAAGGAGAAAATTGAAGGTATCTACTTTGTAATACATTCTTCAGTCTCTCATTTACGGAAGGTATAGATAACTTCACCATTCATCAAATATTATTCTCTATATTAATAAATCTGTTTCTATTTTTACACAACTGAGATACAACTATTTACCTACATTAATTGTTGTAAAATTTAAAACACATTTATCAGTAAGTATAGTTTCTAAAAGTCATACTCAACTCATATACAAAGCGGGCCACAGCCAGCTAAGCATGAAAGTCCACGGCCACGATTGAAACCAAAACTAAGTGGCTAAGTGACGGTGTGAAGTGTGTGAAAGGCCGGAGCGGTGTTCGGGGGGCGAAACATAACGTAACGGGGCCGCACGCCGTGGGTCCCGCAAGCTACACTTGGCCAACGCATCCGCTGCATCCAACGCGTGTGCCTATGACGTCACATACTCACTCAGCTGTGCATACCGTGCCCATGGCCCGACATATGTATGGCAGTTCATAATGAACGAAGCTAAAGCCACGTGTGAAACATAGCCGTGCGACGCTGTCTGTGGCCCGCCTAAGGCGCACGTTTTTCATTCACCTGAAATCTGCTGATTAGATTATTAGAATTTTCTTGAATTCTGTGGGATCTCAAAGCCATCCAAAACCCCCAAATCAATTGAAATCTTATGCAATTCAATAGTCGGAAGTAAATTTAAATATAGGAGTGCTATATGGAACCCACGTTACATGAAACATGCAAAAAACAAAAAAAAAATCCTAAGATCTTTCAAATGTGGATTCAACCCTTTTACTCAAATCTTATGAGAAACGACTACCATATTTTTTGATACAATAAAATTCTTACATTAGAAAAAGGAAAACAATCTAGTGACTTAATATGTTTAAACAAAATTTTTCACAAAAAGCTCGAAACTACTCATCGTCTTAGTAATATTTACATTAAGGTTCCTAATACACGATATTTAAGGCTGCGTATAAACTGGACAATTTTTTCTACAAAATTCGTTCGGTTCGTCTTGCGCAATTTTAGTTCTGTTTATACGCACCCTAAGCAGTCACGAAACATTTAAATACCTAGCCTAGTTCAATCCAATGTCTCGAACGTGTAGATTGTATAATGCCGTAGAATGTGATGATATAGACATCTTTATAACATCGTTTTCTTTTAAAAGTATGTAATAATTTTATTAGTTATAATCTTATTTGACGTAATGGTAAATAAAAGTATTTAAACAAAAAATTATGTTTATTCATATATGAAGCAGATACTTTATGATTTGACATTATAATTTAATACTAAGTTATCGTTTTATTAAAAAAAAATTATTGATTTATTATATTTTATTATTATAATTTATTTATTTTCTTTCTTTCAATCTTCTTTTTCTCTGTACTATATACTTGCTTGGTTTCATATTTTATTTTGCTTATTATTATTTGTGTTATTTCACTAGTAGCATTTCCACCTGGTTAGCCTTGATTTACGCACGCTGTGGTCATTTGTAACTGTAGTGTTAATAACTATGCACAACCCAAAGGCGATTTCATTAATGTAATAAAAATTGGTAACACTCTTTAAATGTTTCAAACAATAAATAAATCCACTAAAAACATATTATTAACATGCAATTCACTTATAATTTGATATAAATTATGCAATGCCGGTATTTAGCCAATTGAGGGTTAGTTTATTTCTAAATTCACCTATTTACAAATGGAGATGAACTCTCAAATCGACTGAAATCTATTTTGTAAAATGTATGTGTTAGGTATAATTTTCGAATCATGTGCTGGTTTGACAAGTAATAAATTCTTTATATGTATTTAGTAATATTACCGCTTTGAATGCAAGAAGATTGTACAAAAAGAACGTTTTATTAATATAAAACTATTTGATTTTCGATTTTCGTGAATGAATGAATAAATAGATAAAAGAAAGAATGAGATATGTGAAAATTAAGAGGGTAATTGCACTTACGCACATAGAAGCGCACACACACGCATTTATCTGAAATTGAAAGACATAATAAAAATTTACAGCAATTAATACGAAATAAAACACGGTACCATCCAAATAGGATTTGGCTTAAGTGAAAGGGGGCTTCACTTATTTTAGTCAGTCCCTTGGGAGGAAGGTTCAATCCTCAATGAAACGGTTTTAAAAGATATTTTTAAAGTTCTCAGCAGCTTAAGAGCCTGTCCATGGGAAAAAAATATCAATCAATCCTCAGTCAAACCAATAAAAATATTTATTTCTTTGAAATTGATAACAAGAGATGGCTCAACTAGGTCGAAAATTGAAAAGAAACGAATCATAGTTTAATTGACTGGCCTAAAACAGGATCCACTCCTAGTTGGCTAGTCAAAGTTTCCGCATGTCTTTTATTGTATAATTTTACATTTATTTTTTATTTTTATTTTTTTCAACTTCCGATTTTATTGTCCGGGTTAAATCTTCCCCGTAGGAAAAACTAAACCCTTCCACTCACTTTTCCACAAATGATCATCTAGTCAATCAACACTATGTAAGTGCATTATATAATCAAAATAAATACAAAACAATACAAGAACAACACGTCAACTCACCAGCGATCATATCAGAGGGTTCGGCTCGGTAGAACTTCTAACAGGACCTATAAATCCTACTGATCCCTCAACATAAATATTTAAAAAATCTTTTGTTATCCTACATGTATTCAAAATGACCGACTTTTGCATATTTATTTATAAATTTTTTGATAGATCTAATACGCCTAAATTTTTAATGAGATAGCTAGGTATAATGCCAGTAGCCGAAATAACGAATGGTAATATTTTTATAGTCTGAGAATGCCAAATTCTTTTTATTTCATTTCCTAAATCTGTGTATTTTCTTATTTTTTCGCTAACAGATTTTTGAATATTACAGGAATTTGGAATAGCGACATCAATGATATAAGTTATTTTTTAAATTTTGTCATGTTAAACTATATCGGGTCTATTATGACTAATCGTTCGGTCTGTTAGTATCTAATAGAATCTAGTCTATAGAATCTAATAATTCCTGGTTGGGATTTATCAAAATGTTGGCATTCTCATCGTATAAATTTAAAAGTGTCATATTTCTATCTGCCTTGCAAATTATTTTGTGCATTTCTGAGCTGTGAACTTTTATTATTATTATTAGGGTTTGATTTAAAAAAAGATTGTTTTTATTTATTGTTATCAAGTTTGTAAAACATAATTTATGTTTCAAGTTTAGATAATTTTAGAAGGCGAAACAGCTGTCACGCTTGATGGTAGTTACACAGCAGAACTTGATTACGAATAAATCTTTTTTAAAATTGAATTGTGGTAATATTATTGAATTCATAAAAGAAAAACCTAATGAAAAAGATTAGAAAATGAACGTTCTTCTTTTGTCAATTAATTAGGAGGAAGTTATTATTTCCCTACTCATTTTAAGTAGGTACGTTATTTTAATATGGTAGCTTTAAATAGGGGGATAGTAAAAAAAGTGGTCATAATTGTGTTTATTTACCATTACAGATATTTATTTAACCATTTGTGGAAATAGTTTGATTGCAGGATTTATTATACCTCTCAAATCAGTCGGATTATGCAAAGTACTAGGGATAAGTACTGCATACATTTTCTCTTTCACCCGAATAACTTTGAATAAAATACTTATGATTACAATTTAATCTGTAAATTCAATGTTAGTATAAAGTTACGAACTCTTTAGAAATAATAATAATTGGATCAGTTGTACAGCGCCGTTTTTGTAAAAAAATCTCTATATTATTTTTTATATTATGCTCTATATACTATAGAAAATCTATTATAACAGATTGTATTCCCCGGTTCATCGATCTGTAATTCAAAACTTTAATAATTAACGTAACTTTAATTAAAAGTATAGTAAACGCATAATGTACAATTGTAGTACAATGAATTTGATAAAAAATGTGATGCTGCATTACAATGCACTATACGTATTCTTTATATTATGTACAGGCCGATAATATACAGGACCATACTTAACTAGGAGGTTTTCAGACCGTTTGGTACCATAGATTCTGAAAAAAAACGGTTTTTAAAGACCGAACCCAAGTCTTGCAATGTTACTGATTTCGCTTTGGACCATGATTCTTATCACCATTCCGAAATTTCAGTCTTTTTGGTACCATAGAGCCTGGAAAAATTGTTTTTATAGTTCGAACCCTAGTCTCAAATAAGCGCCCAGAGGAATGATGGTTTTTCCAGAAATGCAATTTTATACACATTTTGTGACTGATTTCGGTTTGGACCATGATTCTGATCGCGATTCCAATTTTTTTTAACCCGTTTCAATATATTATTATTTAGACCAGGTATTTATTTTAATATTTTTTTAAATTTTCGTTTTTAGGAAAGAAAAGGCAAATTTTATAGATGGTTTTAAATTTTCAATTTAATTTATCTACTTTTATGTGTTCATCCCCCGATAAGTAATAGAATGAGGTGTAAGCCTCAACCCTGCCGGGGATTTGTTCTTCCACTGAGCTAAATCGACGATATCCCCTTCGGTCATATTCAACTTTTAAAAAAGGTATGATTGATCGAGTTAAGTTATAGATAAAAGCGTTGATTAGACCGTTTTACGATTTTAGGAAAGCATTCCAAAAAAATTATCAACATTTTGAGTAGGAAATACAATTGAGGTTATTTCAGCCAACTATCATGAAGAATTCGTTAACGTAAGCATTGTTCTATGTAGGTAAGTCGAATTATTCGTAAATAAGACGGATGAGAATTAGATCTTGTCAGTCGTCACAACTAATTTTGATACATTTGTAATATTTACGGATATTTAGTAAATATATTACTCAGCCATTTGCGTAGAAAAATGCTTTGTCTGGTAAATAAAGTAGCACCAAACCAAAATGATTGTTTTTATTATCATTTAAAACTTCAATAATAAAATGATTTTATATTATTTGTTGTTATTATTTTTCAACTAATTCCATAAAATTGTGTATTTTGAATTAACTTTGTAGTTAATTTGTGTATTTAATTATGTTAATTAGAATTTTTAATTATGTATGTAGTTATTTAATAAGTATTTGAATATTGTTTAGACATAGCCTTTTAACCATAAATGTCTTTTTATGTAAAAACTCTTTCCATAAACACGAGCTACTGTAGCTCACGTTACGGACTAATAGAATAATTAGGATAAAAATTATATAATTTTGCATACTTTTTTAATTGGAAATGTTATATTATAATGTAATAAAAAACATATCTGAATAGCCAGGTATTTATTCACCTTCCTTTTCCCCATCTCCTTCCCCTCCCTTCAGTCGTACATTCAGCCTTAAAACATACCCCAATTGGGCATGCCATATTCTCACTGGCTCCAGATGGTTAGGAGTAGTTGGGACTGTGCGGTTTTAAATAAAAAAAGAAGAACCATAGGTGCATTTTAACAATATCCAACGAAGCCGTGTCTGTTTTATAAACCTTTTTTATTGACGGCTCTTCGGATGATATATCTCGTAATCACTGACACTGGAAACAAGGATAATGGGAGATCGTGCGCACAAAAACGTCGCCAACATCGCTTACCAATACTACTACAAATCGCAGTTACGATCAATTGTTTTTGTTTCAACTCACACACTAAACGCATAACTTTCATAGGCTCCTTCGCTTTGACAGGCCATGAAATTTGGTCGTACCTCAGCGACAAGCTTTCGCTTCCATGTCATAACATTATATAGTCAGACACTATTATCTGTGTGTATGTACCTTGCCCACCAGACACTATTATCTGTGTATATGTACCTTGCCCACCAGACACTATTATCTGTGTATATGTACCTTGCCCACCAGACAATATTATCTGTGTATATGTACCTTGCCCACCAGACATTATTATCTGTGTATATGTACCTTGCCCACCAGACATTATTATCTGTGTATATGTACCTTGCCCACCAGACATTATTATCTGTGTATATGTACCTTGCCCACCAGACACTATTATCTGTGAATATGTACCTTGCCCACCAGACACTATTATCTGTGTATATGTACCTTGCCCACCAGACACTATTATCTGTGTATATGTACCTTGCCCACCAGACACTATTATCTGTGTATATGTATCTTGCCCATCAGACATTATTATCTGTGTATATGTATCTTGCCCATCAGACATTATTATCTGTGTATATGTACCTTGCCCACCAGACATTATTATCTGTGTATATGTACCTTGCCCACCAGACATTATTATCTGTGTATATGTACCTTGTCCACCAGACACTATTATCTGTGTATATGTACCTTGCCCACGAGACACTATTATCTGTGTATATGTACCTTGCCCACCAGACACTATTATCTGTGTATATGTACCTTGCCCACCAGACACTATTATCTGTGTATATGTACCTTGCCCACCAGACACTATTATCTGTGTATATGTACCTTGCCCACCAGACACTATTATCTGTGTATATGTATCTTGCCCATCAGACATTATTATCTGTGTATATGTATCTTGCCCATCAGACATTATTATCTGTGTATATGTACCTTGCCCACCAGACACTATTATTAGGTAAGAGCTAGTCCCTGGTAAGAAAGATTAATGGGTTATCCATAGTCAAACCAAAGAAAATTTAATATATACATATATATAGCAACCCTTTCCAGTGTCCGTGCGAGATCGGCAACGCTTGTATATGTATATTTTTAAATATTTATTAATAAAAAATAGATTTTTGTCTAAAATTTATTTTTTATTTTTTACGGTTTCAATTTTTTAAACCCTTAATTAAGAAGCAGGTAAAAGATTGTTTGGTTTTGCAATTTATATCATAACAAATAATAAAAAAAGAAAACCAATAAGTAGTAAGTAAATAAAATCCTAAAAAGCTTAACTAACTTCTTCCAAATGATTGAACCCAGTACGGAAGTCTGTAAAGGAAATCAATTCAAGTGTCACATAACCACAAAGGGTTATTTTGAGATTTGGCTTCATATTTCAGTCAGGTGTTACTAGCTAGGAGTGCTACAGTAGGTACAACATTGATGGTAAAAATTTCAGGCTAGAGTTGAAGTGAGCCATCTAGCTACATAAGTGGTAAAGCATTTTGGGGGTTTTATTTTTAAAATATTCAATGGGCCTAGTCCACGTTGGCCCGATGCCAACAGGCCAAAGTTACGCCGTCGTCAACGTTGGGGCCAACGTTTGCCGTTTAAAAACAGTCATGTCGTTTGGGCGCAGATCTAAAATGGCACATTTCTAATCTTTTTAGATAATTTGTTCGTCAACATAAAAATAAACTAAATATAACCTCACTATCGTATTTTTTTCCTCATTTTTTGAGAATAAAATAACTGAAGACGGGACCAACGTGTGAACGCTGTTGGCGGATTGGTGCCAAGATCCTTTGATGTATGCACGAAAATCGACAAAAATCGGCAAAAATCGACTAAATAACACATCTGCCCTGATGATGGACACTGGAATGCTGTCCGAATCGTTGGCTAAAGAAGGAGTTAGCGCAACACGGCATAATACCCCAAAAACAAATAACAAAAATACTTTTGGCCGTGAAAATCTTAAATCATATTTGACAAAAATCGGGTTGACCGGCCAATGTAGGCGGCTAACGCATGCAACGCCGAGTGGTCCTGTACACGTCAGGCAAGCGCATTGGGCCAACTACAACTAGGCTCAGGTGGTTCATGTCTCTCACATGGTTAGGTGTCTTGGACTCCCCTTTACTGCAATGAAAATACCCTCTTCTGCGTTGGTTATTTGTCTTTGAGGCTGAAGGTAGTAGGGAGGATAAGAAGATGGGGAAGATAATGGTGGGGAAGTAACTGGCTATTCAGATCTGGTCACCAAATACGGCTAAGGCCATTTCAGCAACGTTTTTATTCTAAATCTTGATCTTACATCAGAGCGATACTGAAAGAATCTTCCACTCTGGAACGGATTGAAAATATATCTAATATTATTTAAATTATCAAATTGAGAAATAATAATAATTAAAATAAAATTTTCTTGCGCACGCCGGGATATAAACCTGCGACCTTTGTTAAGTGTTTTAGAATTATTGATAAAAGCATTTTGATGGTCGTAAATTTAAATTACCCATACACAAATTTGTCCTACACGAATTAAAATTTCTTAGCAAAAAAACTTTGCACAAGATTTTTTAACAAAGTTTTTTTTTTCTTATTATAATTACGCAGTTGGTAAGATTATTTAACTAATAACAATGAACTCATAAACGAAAAGTTAATTTGTAATATTTTAAAACAAATATTTGACTGGTTTTCTGAAGCATCATCAATTAAACAGCGTGGAGTGAAAATCTTGTTTAGACCTCAATTGAAGCTTATTGAAACTTTTGAGTACAATCGATGAAATACTGGAAATGGAAGAGTAATGGATGTAGCTCAAAACTTAAAGAATATAATAGGACCTTGGTATAGAAATGCGAATGTTACACGTATGTATTCCATAATCCAAAATTTTCGAAATCGAATTTTCCCAAATTTATTTATTAATTTATTTATATTCAACACTCTTTTTTTAAATTTGCCAAAAAATTGAGTCCTTAAACTTGAAAATGTTATGACTTTTCTAGGAGAGAAATCTTTAAAATTATGTAAAGATGTGATTTCTTTTGAAAATCTGAAATTTTCCGATAAAAATCTACGAGTATATCACTCTATCGGTACCTTATTCATCAAAGACTCGAAACAATGCCTCACGCACTTCAAGCCAAAATTGTATTAACTTCGTGTGATATTTAATATGTTAATTGGGCTTGGTCTGTTAGTAAATAAATACATAAATAAATTCAGGCAGTCGACCGACGACAGAGCGTTGACGAGCTGGACCGATGGTCGCGGCGCATATCTACTAGCGCGTAGTTGATGGTCCATTCGTTCACCTATATATATATTATTACAGTACGTAACCGACGCATCGTATGAACTAGCGGTCAGTCGTTCATGAGTGAGCCGCACAATTGAGCTATCTCTTTTTGATGCGTCGTATTTGTACGACTCCGGGTAAACCGTACATGGCTCAATGGAACAGTTACCCTTTTTTATCAGCAGATATTTTAGAAAAATAATTCCATAAAAATATCCAAGTATTCATTGTTTTTACAAGCTCAGAGATGCAAACGGCTTCGGACAGTCCGACATCTGGAATTTATCTCGTGTTACGAGGCAACGAACCGGTACCAAGAGTCTTACGATCATTCATATGCTGGGAGCTGTATCAGGGGAAGCTTATAGAGCAGCCGTAAGTGGGGAAGCAGTACCGGGGGAGCCGCACAGGGGAATCCGCACAGGGGGAGTCGTAACGTGCGAGTACAATATTCTCATTGCACAATATGAGCAATGAGAATATTGTGCATATTCTCATTGATCATATTGAGCAACAACAATAATAATGAGCTCACTGCTCCCATTTAATTGAGCCGTCGTGCAAGTGAGTCGACTTTTTGAGTCGTACGAAAATATTGAGGTGGCTCAATAAGGTACGTCTCCCCCGCTTCTTATAAATTGAGTCATGACCCATCATTAGTACGAAGGCTTTGCACTATTTCCATTAAATACCTATTAGCTAGTCGTAGAAAATGATCTAAAAATAGAATATTTACTTTTAAATAACAAAATAAAAATCTAATGAAGTCAATGTCTTCTTATTCCACAGATATGTAAACACAAATGAATTTTGAATTTATTGAATATTACATACATCGGAGGTATATTGCAAAAATCTAAACTTTTGGATCAGTAGACATGTAATCATTGTAATACCCAACGAACAAAGCACTTTTTGTGCATGCACATTGCAAATGCACCTTCTCCTGGGCGGCGGGCCAAGGGGCCGAGGGGCGGCTGTGTTCCTGGAAGAGCGGAGCCGCCCTGGCGGTAGGCGGGCCACCCCGCTGCCGCACCGCCTCCGCCCCCGCCCGGCGCCGCCCTCGGATGCCTTCCAAGAAACGCTTTCCTCGGCCGAAGGCTGTTATGGCCGTAACGCGAGCCGGCTGTCGTGGAAACCCGAGGAAATTGGACGCGTTTAAATGCATTTAGGGAATTATCGAAATGAGGGATCTTGCCGGTAAGAAATGCATTGTTAAATGCCCACTGGCTGCCAAGGGGTGCGGCCTTTAGTTTAGTTTACCAATGATGCAATAATTATTAATTGTTGTTCGTGAATAAAGCTTGCACGATCATGGAAATACAAGTTAGAGACCTTCCAGAGAGCTTGAAATAATAGAAGAGCAATTTAAATAATCCACAGCTTTACACAATGACTAAAATAACATGAGATGAAACAAATCCTGAATCTAAACTTTCTTCAATTTATCCCTAAAAGCAAAGTGACACGTGTTCGGAGTAAAGTGCACTTCAGAGGATGATTTGACATGAATTTAGAAGTAGAAAAGAAATATCACTTTTAACGAAATTCCAACGTTTTTAGGTTAAAAAATTGAATTCTCTGCAAGGTAAAATAAATATTCTTAGAAGCAGAAATATTTTAGGTTGTAAAAGGAAAAGAGAGAAAAATTAACCAATTCGTTAGTTCGTCAGTTGATACATAGGCTGCGTTATTTCTCACTCTGCATATTTCAGTTTGTTTATACATTTTTATTACAAGTTAAGTACGAAAAGTTAAGTTCGCGGATAGTGTTTTGCGAGGGCTTCCGCCCTATAATATTTTTTTTCCGGTTCTCTACCGACAAGATATAAAAAAAAACAATTTAAAAAACAAGTCTCACAAGTGAAACACGCACATCAAACGTCAAACGCGATCTTGTACACTATTATATTTAAAAAAAAAAACCACTATTTTGTGCAGTGTAAAAGAACTAAACCATCCTATCCGCTCTTACCGTTTAACGGTGTATAAATAACATTATTTAAGTGCAATATTGTGTTATAAAAATATATATTTACAAATGCCACAATAATTAATTTGAAATAGCGTAATAATTACAAGTTCGCTAAAACCAACACCGAAGAATATAAGAGCAAAATTCGCCACTCCGTATAAGAGGCCCATAGCAACGTGGGTTAATGCACCATATCCGATACTGTACTTGCCAGCGCCCGTGGTTCGATCCTTACACCGGCGAATCTTTTTTTTTAAAATAAACTTACCATCAGCTTGCCCGCCAACAGGCGTCGGTATCAGTTATCAAAGGAGCTGCGGAGTTTGCCAACCAACAGGCGCTAAAAATTAAACATCCCGTGTCAATAAATTATTTTATATAAATATGTCTTGTAAACACTGTGAGTGAAATACTCTCCGGTGATGGCATTAAATGCTCTACATGTCTGCTTAACTACCATTTCTTCTGTGTGAACATGAAAGAAACTAACTTTAGGAAGATGGGTGTTAAGCGTGATACCTGGATCTGTATTGACTGCAAAGATGATCTGAAAGTCAACCAATCTTCGAGCGGGAACAGAGTGTCTACTGCTTCTCCTGCGTGCGGTATGAAGTCGCCTCAGAACCCGGATGTCGAGCAGATAATGCTTATAGTTCGACGATGTATTGCATCAGAGTTCGAATCTTTTCACGACAAACTCAACATTCTACCGGAGTTAAAAAAGTCCGTAAACTTCATCTCCGCTGAATACGAGGACCTAAAAAAAATGTTCTCGGAATCACTAGCCACCATCAAAAGCTTACAGGCCGAAAATACGAGGCTTCACACAGAAATGCGTAATCTTAACACGCGCGTATCCCAAATTGAACAGATGGCCAGAGAAACCAATGTAGAGATTCAGTGTGTTCCTGAAAATAGATCTGAGAACTTAGTATCCATCATCAAACAACTTGGAAGCGTAATTTCCCGTCCCATTGCTGAATCTGAAATACTTCACTTACATCGGGTCCCCAAGGTCCATCCTGAATCCAGCCGACCCAAGTCAATAATAGTGAAGCTTCCAAGCGTGAGGGTAAAGAATGAAGTGCTGGCTGCAGTTGCCAACTTCAATAAAAAAAACAAGACGAACAAACTAAATTCTACACACATAGGCATCGATGGCACGAAATCACCAATTTACGTCAGTGAACATCTCTCTCCCGCAAATAAGGCCCTGTATGCAGCTACTAGGATGAAAGCCAAAGAAACACATCATAAATTCGTATGGATCCGAAATGGACGGATTTTTGTACGAAAAAATGAAAACTCTGCTCACGTACTGTTGATCCGCGATCATGACTCCTTGGATTCTCTCACCTAAATTTCCCAATTTAATTTATCTGTAGAATGTATAATCTATCAAAATCTTAACAAAACAAAATGGAACTGAATTTTTTTTATCAAAACGTTAGAGGAGTCAAAACTAAAACAAATGATATAAAAAATGAAATTTCAATCAACAATTACGATATAATCTGCTTCACTGAAACATGGTTAAATTCATCAATATTTAGTAATGAATTGTTTGACGAGCGTTACCTAGTTTTTCGAAGAGATCGCGAATCCACTAGTTCAGCATCCAGAGAAGGCGGTGGAGTTTTAGCAGCAGTCGATAAAAAATTAATAACAACACGCAAATCATCTTGGGAAAGTGATGGAGAAGATTTATGGTTATCAATAAAACCGCACGAATATTCTAACTCACTTATCTACATTTGTGTATTATATATTCCTCCCAATTTATCTGTTGATGATTACTGTAATAGAATCAAGAATATTCAGGATATTTATCTACAACATAGTAATCCGAAATCTAAATTTATAATTATCGGCGACTTTAATTTACCTGAGATTAAATGGACACCAGACATAGCATATAACAACAAAACACTAGCTCCGTCCAACTACACTAGTCATAAAGCTCACTGTGTTGTCAACTTGGCCTCAATGTGTAACCTTCACCAATTCAATTATATTCTTAATGGAAATTCTAATATTCTTGACCTACTTTTTTGTGATGAAACTAATATTAATCTGTCTAGAACAACAGGGTTATCAAAAGTCGACAATCATCATCCCCCTTTCGAAATGATTTTAAAATTTGAAAAACTGAAATACTTAAAAGATAATCATTGCCCTATTAAATACAATTTTAAGAAAGGAAATTATGAAGCTTGTCGTCTAGATCTGTCAAATGTTAATTGGATCTCACTTTTCAGTAACTCGAATGTCAACAATAAGGTACAATTATTCTACGATACTTTGTGGGATATTATTGATAAACATATCCCGAAAAAAAAAACACAAATAAGAAATCACTACCCCAAATGGTTTAGTCAGTCTCTTATTAAGCTCCTCAAAGAGAAAAATAAAGTAAGACTGCGGGCCAATAAATATAAAAACCCGCTAGACTATGCTGAGTTTGGTATTCTAAGAAAAAGATCGAAAAAAATGCAAAAAGAATGCTATTTATCATATATAAATTCTGTTGAACAAGGCATAAAAGTAAATGTAAAAGCTTTCTGGGCATACTCAAAATCGTTGCGTACTACCAATTGCATTCCTAAATCAATGCACCTGGATTCTATATCTGCAGATAATGGACAACACATTGCCAATCTTTTCTCTAATTATTTCGCATCCGTTTATACTCAATCTAATCCCTTGTTATATACTGCCATGCCAAAAGTTTCACAAAACAACCAATTTAATCTTGGAAAAATTAATGTTAGCAAGGAAACCATTAAATCTTGTTTAGAAAAAATCGATACATCCAAAGGCCCAGGACCTGATAAAATACCTCCCTTGTTTGTAAGATGTTGTTCCAGCTCGCTGATTAACCCACTTCTTTTAATATATAATGAATCATTATCTTCAGGAACTTTCCCAGACTTGTGGAAAAATGCACATATTGTTCCAATACATAAATCTGGTGATAAATCTTTTGTGAAAAATTACCGACCAATCAGCATTTTATCTTGTTTTGCGAAAGTCTTTGAATCTATAATATATATTTCTGTATTTTCACACTTTAAACCGCAATTATGCATCAATCAACATGGGTTTGTTCCCAGCAGATCTATAAATTCAAATCTTCTTGACTTTTGTGATTATGTTTGTAATGCTTTCAATGAAAGAACTCAAGTAGATGCCATTTACACAGATTTTCAAAAGGCATTTGATAAAGTTAACCATTCTATTCTACTACAGAAGCTTGATCGAATAGGTATTCACGGTGATCTTTTTAGATGGCTTAAGTCTTACTTAGAAAATAGAACACAATTAGTACTTATTAATGGGTACGAATCACCTCCCATAATTGTAACATCAGGCGTACCCCAGGGGTCCAATCTTGGCCCACTGCTTTTCTTAATCTTTATTAACGACCTTGGCCCCATGTTACGCTGTGATTTTGTTCTATTTGCCGATGATCTCAAGATTTACCACAAAATTTCCACTGATTGTGATCATGTTAAGCTTCAAGAAGACCTTTGCACACTAAATAGCTGGTGCATTCAAAACGATATGTTTTTAAATATTGAAAAATGTTACATTATTACTTTTACTCGTAACAGAAAACGAAAGGATTTTGCATATTCCATTAATAATGTACGATTAAATGCAGTCACCACTATAAGAGATCTAGGAATCACTCTTGATTCAAAGTTTATGTTTGATGTACACATAAATGATATTATAAGTAAATCAATGAAAATGATTGGATTCATTCATAGAATATCGAAACCATTTAAATACCCCCAATCCATTATAACATTATACAACTCGTTGGTCAGAAGCAAATTGGAATATGGGAGTGTTATCTGGAACCCACATTATATAAAATATTCTAAAAGTATTGAATCTGTGCAAAAAAAATTCCTAAGACTGTTATCATATAAACTTGGATTAAATGCCTCACTCAAATCTTATGAAGAACGTCTACTAAACTTCAAATTTACGACATTGGAAAAAAGAAGACAATTTGCAGACTTAATATGTTTATATAAAATTATTCATGATAAACTTCTTACCACTAATTGTCTGAGCAATATTCATATTAAAGTCCCTAATAGACATAATTTAAGGAGCCAAAATATATTCCATATTGATATATTTAATAATAATATTGCATATTTCAATCTACTATCTAGAATGTGTCGTCTGTACAATACAGTTGAATGCGACCTTATAGATATATTCGCAAACAGTCTCGCATATTTTAAAAAACAAATTAACCATCTTCTACCATGATATGTTATGGAGAACAGTTAAGAGATATATTTGCTTTATTATTTTCTTTACTTTTCTTCCTTATCCTTTCTCTGTACATTTACTATATTTTATATTTTATATTTCATACTTAATATTCATGTTTTATATTTCTTTTTAATTATTATTATATTTGTATTTTTTTTTTCTTTCACCACTAGCATCTCCGCCTAATATCAACTAAACCTTGTTTACGCATGCTGTGAACATTTTTAATTGGGGTGTTAATATATGTGCACATTCCCACCGAAATAATATAAATGTTATTTTTTATTTTTTTTATTTTTTTTATTATAAATTTTTAAAGATACAGATATATGCAGTCCCACAAAGCTGTCACACATGACGGCTTGTCTGTAGGTTCTACAAATAATATATATAAAACATTTTTAATTTTTAATACATGTATGACACAAAATTATACAATAAACAATATCACAAAATAATATATATCAAAGTACCTACCTATATACAAATTATTTAGGCAGGTACGTTGAGATGTTCAGGAATACATCAATAATAATGTTCAGAGATACATTGATTCGTCGCTTATTAGCCAACGCTTAGTGTTTTTGGGGCAGGGTCTCTCATTATTCTGAGGTTTAAAATAATTATTAAATTTATTGAAAATCTCTGGTATTAAATATTTAAGCGTTCGGCTTCCATACTTATTTGTTACTCTTGGAATAATGAGGCCCTTATTTTCAGTGAATCTTGTTGTGTGATTATGCACCGGTTGCTTTTTATATTTGCTATCTCCCTCATTATCCATTATAATAATGTACCAAAGAAGACCCTTTATTGGAAGTAGGCCCTCAGAACCATACAGTAGTTTTAGATTACTTCTTTGTCTGTAGATATTCGGTGGTACAATTTTTTTTATTATAGCAATTTGTAAGTTTTGTATATATTTAATATAAATATTGCTTGAGTGCCCCCAAGTTCGTATGCCATATCTGAGTATGGATTCGACCATAGAAAAATAAATTATTTTAAGAGTACAATGAGGCAAAACAAATTTCAGTTTATAAAAATTACTTGCAAAAGATCGGAGCTGGTTACAGATTTTAGCCACTTGTTTATCCCATTTAAATTTATTGTCTACTATTAGTCCTAGATAAGTATATTCGTTAGTAAAGTCAATTGTTTCACAGTGGCAAATATTTTCAATTTTTCTATGAATACATTCAGAATTATGAGCAATTATTTTGGGTATATTCCATATTCCCAGGCTTGGTGATTTTACATACATACATTTTGTTTTTTTAACATTAATAATTAAACCAACATCATGAGCCCATTTAAGTAGCTCGTTAAAGTCACTTTGCAATTGTTGAATAGCTATGATAGGATTTTCATTGGATACTACAAGTGCAGTATCGTCAGCAAAAATGAATCTAAAGGCCTTTTTAAAGAGTTTTGACATAACAATAACATATATAATGTACAATTTTGGACCTAAAATTGATCCTTGCGGTACTCCTGATTTAACATGTCTTCCTTTACTCATATCATTTAAAATCTTTACGTTCATTTTTCTATTAGTTAAGTAGTTTTTAAAGAATGAGAGGAGTTTACCCCGGATTCCAATGTTTTCAAGAACCTTAATTAATTGTATATGGCTGAGAGTGTCAAAAGCTTTTGAGTAGTCAATAAAAAGCACCAGTACATGTTTTTTAGAATTAAGTTGAGAATTTATAAAATCAGAAAATTTTTCCAGCAATTTATCACAACTTTTTTTTTTCTGGAACCCGTACTGGCATTCATCTATAATATTCAAATTATTCAAATATTTATCTAAATTTATCGAAATATATTTTTCTAAAATTTTTTCTAGTGCCGGGAGAATAGAAATTGGCCTGTAATTGTTAATTTCGGAGTGATCTCCATTTTTGAAAATAGGTCTTACAATGCTATTTTTTAATTCATCGGGGATGAGGCTGGTATCGATTATTCTGTTGATAAAGTGAGCAATAACAGGGCTAAGTAATTTGACATGTTTTTTTTAAATCAAACATACGAATTAGATCTATGCCCGGTGACTTTGAATTTTTCATACCTCCGATAATATATTCAATTTGCTTAGCATTAGCTCTAGGTAAGTACATTGAATGCGGTAGGGATTCTTGCAAGTGATTAGACGCTTGGAAATCACATTCATGTAACAACTTATTAACTCCTTCATCAAAAAAGTTAGCAAAATTTTCTGCCACTGCATCAGAAGATTGTGACTTTAGGAAATATTTAGATAAGACTTCATCGCAACCAGATTTATTTTTCCTACCCAAAATTGTATTAATTTCATTCCATGTTTTTTTAATGTTCTTGAAACAGTGATTAAATTTGTTATTATAGTATGCCTTTTTTGTGTTTAATATTTGTTTATTAAGTTTATTTCTATATTTTTTGAAAGAGATTTCATATTTTTTATTATTAGGCGTGTTTTTCCACTTTTTCCACATGGCATCTCGTATTAGAATACTTTCAGCGAGACTGTCATTCATCCAAGTTTTTTGGTTATTTCGAAATTTTTTTGTTTTTAATTTTGTAAAGGTACTTTTTTCATAAATATTTTTAAAAATCGATTTTAATTCTGCATAAATAATGTTTGGTTCAGACAATTTTAACATTGCATTCCAATCGGTGATTTCGATCAATAAATCAATCCTTTTGTCCGATAGTGCAGTGTAATACTCTTGGTGCGATTTGTCGACGGTACATTTATCATAGTAACAGAAGTTAATACTAGCTGCAGTTAGGTAGTGGTCAGCTATTATTGAATCGCATACGCATGAACTGATTTCGGTCGTCTCCTTCACTCTTACATAGATATGGTCTAAACATGAAGCCGTTACATAGTTAGTCAATATCGCTTCTCTAGTCACATCATTTATACATCTGGTCATTCCAAAATGAGACATGAGGTTTTCATATTGCATAGTTATGGGTTCGTGTACATTTAATAAGTTAATATTCGTATCACCTAGAACCAATACGGATTCTTTTATATCAATATTTCCCAATATTGTCTCCAGCTCATCAAGAAATAATTTTTTTTTTGTATTAGGCGGTCTATATATTGCTAAAAGATGTAAGCGAATATGTTTGTTTACTGAAATGGTTCCGTAAACGCATTCAAAATTATTAGTCATAATATTTATTTTTTCAAATGTAAGGTGATCTTTCACGTACACAATAATACCGCCACCCGATCTTTTTGTTCGACAAAAATGGTACGAATTAAATCCCGGTAATTTATAAAGATTTATATTATTTTCATTAATAGACGTTTCGCATAGCGAAATTAAGTCGATGTTTCTCAAAGAGCTAGAAACAATTAATAGTAAAGTGTCCCAATATTTAGATAAAGATCGTATATTTAAGTTGAGGGCAGTTATTTTATTATTTCCTAACACATGTTTTTTTGTAGCCCAGTTTTCAAAAATTGACGTGCGTTCATAATCTATTTCTGCTGAATCAAAATCACAGTTCAAGTCACCCATATAGAATAATATTTTAATTGGCAGCAATAATATATAAACATGTATTGGGATTTATAAATATAAATACGATAGATACATAACAATATAGCAGTTAGTATTTCCGATATGTTCCAGGTTAGATTATAGTTTTGTACAGAACAAGGTAGGTTTACTAATTGGCAACAATAATTACATATTGAACTTTTTCTACACATACGAATACACGAAGAGTGCGCGAACATCAATATAATCATAGATTTCAGTATACTAGCGTTTAACACTGTGGCAATGGGATAATGCATTGTAACATAAATGGCAAAAATTTTCGGCAAGGATATGAAATATTTATGTCTCAATAAATTATATACATTACGATGCATAAATGAAAGTGATAATATGAAGTTAAAAAATGAAAAAATTGTGATTAGCATTGTAATTGTTTTTTAGAATTATAATACATACCTAATCATAGTCTATACGACTTTGAGCGATATGCATCATCTTTTTGTAGTAAGAACAATTAGTATTATTAGCTTTGTGATTGGTATTTAGGGTCATCTTGAATAAGGTGTTCTGATGTGCACAGTTACTACATTTTTCTTCAGTGTTTTTGTTAGGGCATTCCTTCCATTCGTGATCTTTTGCGCAATGTAAACACGTCGCACGTTTGTCCTTATTAAAACATTTTAATGCAGTGTGACCAAATTTGAGACAGTGGTAGCATTGCGTCAAGGGGCTGGCATCTTCCACTCGTACTCTGCTAAAACCAATGTTAATTTTTTCCTTTTCCATGAGGTATGACCTTACTGCTCCGCTGGTTTCAAATATATAATTAGTGAGTCCATTTTGGTTTTTTGGTTTAAACATTTTTATTAGTTTAATCGTGTTTTTAGTATCGCTATTCATGATATCTTTTATTCCATCGTTTTGTGTTTTTATTGCCTCAATTATGTCCTCTTCAGTTAAATCTACTTGAAGATTTCTTATGAATATTTTTGGATTTTTCTTTCTTAATTCCTCTGCAACTATGTTTTTTTAAGGGTTTTATTGATTTCATCTGTCAATTTCTCTGCATGTTCTTTTGAAGGACAAGATATAATTAATTTATTTTGCGAGGCTTTTCGTATTCCGTTCACTGCGATACCCAAGTTTGCTATTTTAATTTTCTTTACGATTTGTTCTTTAATAGCATCCGATGTCATGTTCGAATCTTCACCTTTGATGATCAATGAGAATTTGGATTCCGGGATTACTTTGAGACAACTTGCGTATATTTTTTTTTCATAATTGCTCGTATTCTCGATTTTTTTTTCTAATTTGTCAATTAGTTTTGACTGGAGACAAACAATCTCGTTTTGAAAAGATATTTTTTCCTGAGTCCATTTTTCTTCTAATAGTTTTATATTTAATTCCAGATTATTTTTAGCTTTCGAGTCCTTTACCGTAGAAATATTTGAAATTTCTAATTTTATGTTTTCTATTATCGACAGCACGTCCATAATGGGTTAAGCTTGTGACCGCCTCGCGGAACACCTCGCTCCCGGCAAAACTTAGATAAATGTGACAATTCTCTAATAATGTATTGTCTTTCTATAAACACGTCTACACACTACCACGGTAGAATGACGAATGTTAACAATGTTATAATTGTTAACACTCTGTAAATGTTTCAAACAATAAATAAATAAATAAATAAATAAATAAATAAATAAGCCGCAACCGACCGCTCTTTGCTTTTGATGTACTGTACCCCTGTTTATAAAACAGGTATGCCCATAAAATTAATTTCAGGCTATTTCTACAATTCTTTCAATCCACAACGACACGAATTCCCGATAAGAAATTGCACTACCTTTCACTGTGTTCAATTTTCATTTCTTCTTATTGATCTTCAATCAATACGAAGAAATATTTTCCTTGCAAATTGTATTTCCTTGAAGACCATAAATGCCCCCATAAAAGTGGGGTGACCATTGACCATTTACCATCGCGCTCAATGAATCGTAAGTTGTACGAAAGAATAGAATGTTAAGATAGTACTTCTTACGCCTCGAGCGCTGGGGGACTTGATGGGGCATAGAACAGGACTAGACTAGACGCAAAAAAACCTGAACTGTAACCAGTGGACGTTAATTTAAAAAGGCTGTGAAAAAGTATATGGCAGCGTTTTAAAATGTTTCCTAGGACGAATTACTATTTCTGACACCATTTATTTTTTTTGCTATATTAATTTCCACTAAAATCAGTGATATGCTACGGCAGTTTTGAATAGAGATATTTTAAAATAAAATCAAAAGGAAAACTGCCATTTTTCAAGTTTAAGCTATTTACACAGCTTTTAAAATGAATCTAAAAACCACCAAGATTGATAAATGATAATATATACATTTTTTGCCAACGACACGTCGTCGCTCTAGTTCGTTTTTATCCAACAGCCCAAAACGTAAATCGGGAGAAATAACGCTTCAAATTTTTTTTTACGAAAAACACATCTTATATGAAATTAGCTCATTCTAAGCTTACTAATATGATTTAAAGTGACAGAAATTATTATTTTTAAGTAAAATTCATTCCGAATGTTTAAAATTACGCATAAAATACGTTTTTAATTTTGATGTAGTACAAAGTGTTGGATAAACACGCCCGGAATTTAATTTTGGTGGACTCAAACTGCGTCTTGAAAACACGTTAAAAATATTTTTTTGCTCTGTTGGACAAAAACTAACTAGAGCGACGACGTCAGTCAGTATTGCAAAAGGTGGAAATTAGCATTTAGACTCGGATTTCTCAACAAAACTTTAGGTATTTCACAATCGTTATGACCTGGAGATTTTTAGAAATGAGTTATATATTTTATAAGTTATTTAGTTTAGTAGTGATCATTTTTTAAGCTAATGTAGAACTAATAATTACGATGAATACGGAATGTAGAATTTTTCTTAGAATCACATTCATTTCAAGTCTCAATTCAGCCCTGCCTCTTAGTCCCCGTTTATTTGCCTCACGGCGATTCCCAATTTCCCGACAAATGCGAGATTCCATGATAGAAGATCGAGATCCAGAACGACGAGTGGTACCTTAATGGTCGCCTGGGGTCACCGCTTTTAGCGGCAAGTAAGTGTTCCCAATTTCTCCAGCTCGATTGTATCAAATTAAAGGCTCTTTTGATTGGTACGAGAATTGTAAACGCAGGTTTTCATTTTCGTCGAATCATTTTATAAATACTTCCTCTAAATTTAATTAAAATGTTTTCGTCGGGTCGATTTGATTTCATACCAAATTCGTTTTCCTTAAATTATTTTTACTGGTATGAAGTGACACAGAAATGCACTGCCAGACAAAAGTTTAACTCATAAAATGCCACAAGCAGTTGATTCATAAATTCCTAAAATATTCGATTCTGAAAATACTTATGCCGGAATAAACTATGAGAGAGTGATTATGTGATTGCCCGAAGTAACAAGTAAGTCACTAGGTAGGCAATCGATTTTATACAGTCTGTACCTACATGCCTATTCCATCCCCAATATCATTTTTGTAGCATTCAAGCTAACAACTCACTTAAAAACGCATCATTTTGTCAATATGTCATTATTTGCAAATTATGAAGCATATATTATGTAAGTCAGGTTGGAATGCTGTGTTTGTTATACCGATAATTTAATGAAAGATGATATGACAACAATTCTTTCGAAACTTACAACGCTATTTGATTACAAAACACTGCAGGTTCTATATCTAAACCTACCATCACCTGAGACGGGTTGAGGTAAAAAAAATGATTGCTAAACTCGTTTCAAATACGAACCGTTTGACAAAAGAATAAGTAGTTCTCACTCTACCGACATCCATTTAAGGATGTTCCACTTTTGTTTCCTGAGTTCTTTGCTCTTTACCAAAATCCCTTATCATAGTTTGTCTGATTAGGTAAGTCTGTTTTACGAGTATTATCTATGATACTACCCGTAAAATAGACCCAGAATACTGTATGTGATCGATGTTTGAAATATGATTTCGGCGTGTAGAACGAATGGACGAAGAAAGGAGTATAAGAAGAATATACGAATATATTATAAATGTGAATGAAGCAAGAAGTGTCTTCTCTGCCTATCCCTGCCAAGAATCGGCGTGATAGCATTGATATACTATATTATCTATGCGTGTATAGAGAATATAATACATAAGGTTAAGCATTTTAATATTATCCAATTGACATCAATTATTTTAATGACATCTTTAACAAACTTAATATCATGTTAATTAAACATTCTATATATTACATACTATTATATATTATATAAAAATACTCCTTTACATTCATAAATACAAAACACAAGAAATAACAGCCAACACTTTTGTATCGAACATGAAAACATGATATTATTGCATTAAATATTATAAAATCTGCCATTTGAAAAATGCATCAAAATATTTGTTTACTAGGCAATTCAAGCCGGAGAAAAAAAAAATTGAACACCTGACGCTGACTCATACAAACACCTGCGTTTAGAACAGTAAACAAGTTTTTTGTTTGTTGTTATTGATGTCACAATAACGCTTGTTGGCGAAATTATAAATACCCAGTTAAAAAAAAATTAAGTCAGTCAAGTTTAAAAATTACCACGAGTGGACGGAACACCTCCAGTTAAATCGCGATCTGTTAATTATAATTAAAAAATATAAATTCCCGAGTGTCTACTGAATTCTCCATCACGGCACAATCATTTTAAAGATTACAACTATTTGCAAGAGCTGTTTACGGCCGGCACTCTATCAGCTGAGCCAGACACATCTGTCATCATTACAATAATGGGGCGTGTGCCGGCTCTTATAATCAAATGACCATGCTGCCGCCGATCACCTAGAGGCTGGCCAATCCCTGCTGCATTGATGCTGACAACCTAGAAGCTGATGAATTCCTCCTAGCTACCGAATGAACCAGCCACAGATGCTGACAACCTAAAGGCTGACAAATCACGGTGTTTTACTTAAATCATTACCCAGGTTGAGGACTGATGTGTGCCGGTGCTTATTATTTACAGTCTTTTCTTGTGCAGGCAAACACGTCCCGTCCAACTTTTATTAAAAACATAAGATTTCAGTGTCAAAAACGTATCCAACAAGCAACTACAAAAACAATATTTGGGCATAAAAATCTTTCTATAGTACTCTGCGAAACTTTGCGAAACTCTGCGAAAAAATCCCACTCTAATTCAAAACTCAAAACGATATTTAAATCGCAAATAAAAAGCTGGATACAAAACATAGGGAGATAGGAAATAGATAATATACTGACGCCAAATACAGAATGAACCTGAAACCACTTTGTTCTCCCCGCCAAAAACCCAATTCTAGAAAATCTTAGAAATTTCCTGCAATTCGGAAAACTCTTCACGAATTGGAAACCTTGATGGGGATGTTATAGAACATAAATATATTCCTAACGTAGACTGATTGTGATGAATAAGCACATTCAGCTGTACCAACCAAACGGACCATTTTAATCGTTTTTAAATGAAGATTTATAAATTCGAAGTACAGTAATATATAATAAAACCTATATATTCAAGATCAGTTTTTTTTATCCATATGAATAGATATTTTTTCAACCATAATACTTTTTTACTGTAGTTCCTTATTACTTCATATTATCCATACCACACAATTTTAATAATATATAAATGTAATCCTCAACACGGAAGATCCCAGTGAGGATATCGTTATCTCAATTTGTGACAAAAAGGGAGGATAATAAAACACTTATTTTTCTCCCTTTTCATTTTCGAATTCAAGTTCAATTCAATTAAGGTTCCTTTTCTGAATGATGTTGTCTCCTAAGACGAAATTACATGTTTTAAAAAAAATTATATTAATTAGATCATGCTGAGGATAGAACTCGTTGAACATTTGGAAAGTGCCGAATAATTCCGAAGATAAAAGTTATCAAAATGCTTGTTTTGGTGGCCGGTCGAAAAGCGTGTGACGTTATGGGACATGCGCGGCGTTACAGCAGCCCATTTGAATTTTGTAATGTTTGTGACTTCACGGGACACTCTTGCTTACATTTTACCAATCTTCATTTTGAATATTCATAGCTTCGTAATTATTTGAGATATTGGAAAAAATAAATATGAATCTGAAACATTTTCTTAAAAATTGAACAATTAGGAGACGACCTCACGTGGTAATGCACTTGCATCTCATCTAATTACTACTGAAACAAAACCGTAGGATTCTATATTTTTTTCACCTGTTGAACATGTATGTATGTATTTACGAGTTTGTTTCAAGAGGGTCCTGTGTAATTCAATTATCTAAAGACAAAATAGTAAATAATGAATGTGGCATGAACAAGCGTTTCTCTGCGGTTCTCGGGAAGTCACTTGTTTTATTTTAAGGAACTTGAAATGTGTCTTCATCCATGCAATTTTCATTGCTTTCCAGGATTGCACAGTATTTCAACTCCGCATACAATCAATAGTAGTTATGCATCAAGCCTTCTGAAACAATTTCTAATTAAAGGTATCTATGCAAATATCCAATATTAACGTCTGGTATCAATATTATTGTCTAGACCAGAGGTTCCCAAACTGGTCTGTATGGAACCCCGGGGGCTGATTTCGGCTTGCTGCGGGTTCCATGTCAGCGATAAAAAAATTAATAGGGGTCCACTCGCGTTAATATCAACATTAAAGCGTCCGTAAATGATATAATACACCTGACACAGATTGTGTGTACAATAATTTGACCGGTCAGTGGCTGAGTTAGCATCGCGTTTGGGTCCCACCCAGACGTCGTACGTTTAATTCCTCGACTGGCTTAGGAGATAGTATGTAGTAGGAGATTTTCAAATATTGTCAGATTATTCGTAACCCAGGAATGTTTGTCTTAAAAAAAATTCACAATGAAATTCCTTATTTGATATTTCGTAAATTTGTTTATTGAGGTTTACAAATATAGTCTACCTTATTTTTTTGTTAGAATTCATATATTGAAGCAAAACATTGAAAGGCGCAAATTTTCCCAGTACCCTATCTTGTTATTGACAAACGTTCAGGATGATGATGTTTCTTTCTTACGTTCTACATTTAAATGTACTTCAAAATAAGGTTTGAGAATGTTTTAAATATGCAATTTACAACGCTGAATTATCGACCCAACCGGTGATATTGAAAAATTTAAAATCATGTGACGAGAATAACTGATCGTAATAAGTACTAACGTAGAACTCAAAGGGCCGTTCAGAAAGGGTATGAGCAGTTTTTAGCTTCTGAAAGAAAAACCCGTTTTTTATCCTACATTGTGGACTACCGCAAAGTTTTTGATGGCTTTTCCATCTATCCCATACCTCATGGTTAGGGGTTTTAGCGCGGTAACCAATATTTATATATCACGAAAATAAATATAATAAAATCACGTTTTACATGAATAGATATACTGAAATTCAATATTACACACGCAGGGGGTCTACGAAAAAAAATAGCAAGTGGTCTACGAGGCAAAAAAGTTTGGGAACATCTGGTCTAGATGCTAGTCTTGCTTCGTAGAAATGTTTATCTGATGTATTTCAGGCTTTACCAAAATATATATCTGATTGTGAGAAGCAATAAATCACTTGCGGTGAGCTTGAGGATGATATTTGTACAGTTTTTGGACTGGAAATGTCTAGGTCAATACAACTGTTTTCTGCACTTTGCATCTTTTTATCGTGAGATATTGAGTTTTGAATTTTTCAGTTATTTAACTGTCAAGCAATAAAAAAGTGGCTGTATTGTTAAGAAACTGTCAGAGAAATAAAAAAATCCAGCTGACATTCTCTTGTTTTAAGACAGGTAATTAGATATGTTTTGTAGTTTGCAAATTCCATATCGCACAAAGAAAATATGTTCACCGTTTGAGAATTATTATCTGCAGTCCGTGGTTGAGGGGTAAGACTTTCAAATACGAATCTAAAGGTCGCGGGTTCGAATCCTGTTGTGCCCAAGTAATTTTTTGTAAAGTGTGTTGTGTGTGTGTTGTTGATTCACAATTCAGTGTTCATTTAAATAATATTAATTTAAATTATATTTTCGAGAGTGGGAGATACAGTATCGCCCAGGTGAAAAACCACAACTCCAAATGGAAACGTTGCTTGAAATGGCTTACACCGTGTTTGGTGACTGTATCTGAATAGCCAAGTACTACCCCACCTTCCTCTTCCTCATCTCATTCCCCTCCTCATAACTTTTAGAATCACAACATACCCTCATTGGATGCCATAGTCTCACTGCGTCCGGATAGCCAATTGGGAGTCTTGTGGGGTGTTCACATAAAAAAAAAACATCAGTTCTAAAGTGCTATAGTTAAGTTAATCGTGTTATTTAGTATTTCAATAATCTTATCTGCAGACTCAAAATGATATGCAACAAATAACTGTATGAGATTAAATATCATGTTCCAAGCGGATCGTCTCTAAGTCCGACCAATATAATACAATATACCGGTGTCTAAAGTATATTTAGTTCGTTGAGCTCGAGAGAGAGGTGTAGCGACTAGCGATATAACCTCAGAACGACCGAATAAAGTACTGCATCAACATTTCGCCTTATTGAAACCGCATCATGCGCTTTATTGACCGCGAGGGAACGTTTTGCTGGTGTCAGGTGTTCGGGGGTACCACGACCCGCAACCCGGTGCCATAAAAGTAAGATTTAAAAAATATATATTTACCGCATCTGTCATCTAGGAGCACTGATAGTATATTGTTTTGTTCGAAGGGTAAAGGATATTCCTAGATAATAAAATAATAAGTATAGATTACGGGTGAGGGGTTTGAAATTGCTGGAAATGGACGGGGGTGAAAGACCAGGAGATTATCATGCAATATTTTTTTAATGAATTATTATAACATATCTGTAGTACTACAATCCTTCTAGTAAACAACATATATATATTTAATTTAATCTTCCACTTCCACACTCTGAAAGAAAAATGTAAGATGTATCATAAAATTTGTTCCTTTAGTTTAATTTTTAATTTAAGTTGCAGTAGTTGTCAACATTTTAACATCAAAAATACTAATTTTAGTTATTTGTCTATAACTCCGATTCAATGAATTCTAAAACTCGGATTTGATTTGAATTTTATTGTCATTTTCAAAATTGGAACTGATGGTGTAAAGCATTTAGGAGAGCGATAGTGCAATCTATGCATGTAATAATATAATATTTTATTGGGATAACAATATGCCGTGATTTTTCTCGGATCTGCGTTAGGTATTTTTTACATAAAACAAACGTGAAACTGTCGACAGAAAAAAAATGCCGAGAGATCAAAATTTTCATACGGTACTGACTTACGACAATTTACAATGCAACAAAATCATCTTCTTCTTTCCAATGTGGGTAAGGCTGTTTTAAGGAAGAAAATGGATAGTAGATATGATAGTACGAGGTTCGTTCAAAAGAAAAGGTGAATTTCGAATTTTATCGAAAAGAATTTATTTATACATCAATATCCATTTTTTCCACTTCAAAGTAACCCCCTCAGATATAATGCACTTATGCCAGCGCTTCTTCCAATCCTTGAAGCACTTCTGGAATGCGCTTTTCGGTATGGCCATCAGCTCGTTCTTCGATTCTAACTTTATCTCATCAATTGTGGCAAAACGCTTTCCTTTCATTGGTTTTTTCAGTTTCGGGAATAGGAAAAAGTTACAGGGAGCCAAATCTGGTGAATACGGTGGTTGAGGTATGATTACGGTGTTGTTTTTGGCCAAATAATCACGAACAAGCATTGATGTGTGAGCTGGTGCATTATGGTGATGCAAATTCCATGATTTGTTTTATCAGAATTTCGGA
Organism: Hesperophylax consimilis; assembly: GCF_061612785.1. NCBI lineage: Eukaryota > Metazoa > Arthropoda > Insecta > Trichoptera > Limnephilidae > Hesperophylax > Hesperophylax consimilis. The sequence goes on along the minus strand of NC_142841.1, from coordinate 15,938,716 downwards.
ACAAACTTCGCTGCCATACGTTTCATGCCCAAAACATCCGAGAAAATTGCATGGCATGAGCCGATTGATATGCCAACATTCTCTGCAACTTCCCTAATAGTGATTCGACGATTTTCCAAAACCATTTTCTTCACTGTTTCGATGTTTTCTTCGTTTGTTGACGTGGTTGCAATCCAGGACGCTCATCGTCATTAACATCTTCTCGGCCTTCTGTAAAGCGCTTGTACCACTTATAAACATTTTTTTGAGACCATGTAGACTCGCCGAATGCCACAGTCAACATTTTAAGTGCGTTGGAGCACTTTATTTCATTTTTAACGCAAAATTTAATACATATTCTTAGATCCATTTTTTTCAAAAGTAAAAAATCGAAGAACTTGCAAAAACGTGACTAACCTTTCCAGTTGTCAAAAACAAACCACTAATCCAAAATGGCTGATAATGCTAACATATGATAAACATATGTGTATCAACAAAACAAAAAACAATCGGTAATCGAATGCACATTGCACATCCCTCGAAAATTCAAAATTCACCTTTTCTTTTGAAAAAACGTATATGATGGGAAATGTTAGTAGGTATTATCCAAAACTGTTTCAATACTAAACAGTCGTTCTTTGCAATACTCGGTAGGCACCCGTACCTACTACTTGGTACTACCCGTACCTACTACAAGGTACTCGTACCTTGTTATATGCTGCAGACACATAACAAAGTACCAATTTGATTTCGATTTCATTGTTTTTCCTATAGAGTCGTATAAAATTTAATTATAACTTTATTTTTTTTCGTTATAAAGTGCAAGTTCACATACCTACGGATATTTCAAGTATTTGTTTACGTGAAGTTATTTTCCAGTGGCGTAGCATTCGCCCGGTTCGCCGGAACCTTGACCTTTAACGTTTGATACTCATGCAAAGGCATAAAAATGCACAATGAAAAATTTATTAATATCGTGGTAAAGATACATAAAAAATCGAAATGAATCGCTAACTTTGTCCGTTACTTATTTTGATGGATGCATTTAAATGTGTTTTTATAAAACTTTTAATTTGAACTGTGGTTAGAAATTTCTCTACTTGCCAGAACTTTAACTGCTATTGGTGCACGAATTGAATGGCGATCAATTAAGACGATATAAGACTCAAATAATGGGGGGTTTGCTAGATATTCACATTTTTTCTTCTTCCGATGAACGCATTACTAAAATTATTATTTTTTTAGAGGAATCCCTACGGATATAAGTAATTTATATTTAAAATTGTAAAACGGTTTTAAAATTTTATAAAACATTTTAAACTACAAAATTAGCGGTAAGCACCAGATTTTCTCACTTTTTGAGTTTAGAACTTCCTGAGGGATCCCTCATAAAAAATTTGAGATTTTAGTAATACGTTAATCAGAAATAATAAAAATAAAACCCTCGGCAAGATCGATTTTCTAGGCCTGCTAGGGCAAAATCGACCGTAGATCCGTCCATTACGCCGGGCCGCGCGCTGAATATTGTTTTTACACGACTTTGTTGATTAAGTAACTCACTTTGTTACCAGAATGCGTTGAGGAACCTCCAGTATTCGCTTTCATATACATATACAAACGTATCGACATTCCTGTGCCAAATGTAACTTGTGTATAACAACAAATAGCACTTGATGATAAAAATAACACCACTCTTTAAAACTAATAAGGTATTAAGAGATTAAAAAAGAAATACACCATTCATACTGAATTCTGTAGAATTAAGATCCCTGAGGCTCATGTATGGTAAAACCATGCATGATTTTGTGAGAAATGTGGATATTATAAGAATGTAAGGCTGATGAATGCAAAGGACGCTCAGATGGTTTGGTTTATAGAGCGAATGAACGGAGAAAGGAGAAGAAATCAGGGACGCCCGAGGAAAACATGGCAAGGTCAAGTCAGATCCTTGAGTCATTAGATACTTGATTCGGGTCATGTAAATAGTCAGAATAATAGAAGTGTATGTATCAGACGATATGTAAATGTGAATTAAGCAAGAAGTGTGTGCCAATGACGAAATGTTTGGCGGTATCTGTCTACTCCTGCGGAGAAACGGTGTGATAGTTAGATAGATATATAAAAAAAGAAATACAATAAATCGCCATCACAAAATCAGTCAAATAAAGAATATTTAATGCTCTTGCGATGAACTCGATTTAGAAAATCAATGATAATGATCATAATTGACTTTTTTTTAACGTAGTATTTTATTCGTTTTCGGCAAAAATTAAGTTCACGGTTTCCAAACCCGGTGGGCTCAGTTAAATTTTATTTTATTTGCATGAACTCTTTCACATATAATTCATAGAATATTGAGACTTCTGTACGGTAGTCGCTTTTACGCTTGTAGAGAAACAAAAGCCTAAATTTTACTGTAAATTATGAGAGATTTGCTTGACGGATTTCTTGTTTCGGGGTTATTATTTCTTTGCTTAGTAAGATTACGAGCATTGTTGAGCTCTAAAGTCCCTTTGCTTTGATAAGGCTAGAAACCACAACGCATGAAAATGTGCCTCCATAGACCACTCAACCATAATTCAATTTCTTCGGTACATAAAATACAACTACGCAGTAGCGACTGGTAACTTTTTTGTGCTATTATGCTAAATTAAATAAATAAAAAAACACAAAAACTTTTTTACATGCATTGTTAAACTTTTTTCAAAATAACATACAAACTTTTCCATACAATGAATAGTCTAACATGATTTGAAATACGATCTTGCGTATTGAAGAAGGATTATTGTGACTCTAGATAATCCGGCATTTGGACCACTTAACCACGCATTTGATATTTTTATCCTATTTTTGGTTATTTTACTAACTATCTTATACATATAAAAACTATTCTACGACACAGAAACGATTTCCCTACTGCATAGATAAGTATTAATATGAAATTTTGTACTTGAAATGTAAGAGAACCGAATGTGTTCCCACCAAAAATATTAAGTTTGATTTTTAGCAATATTGAACGGAGCTAGAACTTGACCAAAAATATTAAGTTTGATTTTTAGCAATATCGAACGGAGCTAGAACTTGACCAAAAATAGTATTACGTAAACAGAAAAAGAGATCTACAATATTAAAATGCCATATTTTTCACAAGCCGTGAAAAAAAAACCGACTAACATGCAAGCATGTTTAAAAAAACAAAAAAGAGTTAATAAATTCCAATTTATTGTGATTTATTAATGACTATAACTATTACAATGATCCGCCTAACAAGAAAACAATGTGTTAGTAATGATCGTTTATTCCCAAAACTTTCCTAACGGCCGTATAAAATGTACAATAGTGTACAATGTTCATATAATATCGCAATACCTTTTTCAATTAGGCAGAATAAATGTTAAAAAAGCTGGGCTGCAAGGGACGAAGTGGGAGAAGGCGAGGAGCAGACGTCCCGCGAAATAAATTAACAAAGTTTTTTATTCCCCAACTTTGTTCAAATATTTTCGCGAGTTCACTAAGCGCGCCGTGATGTTGTACCTTGCATGTTTTACAAAAACATAGGAATTATAGCCATTCCCATTTGAAGTCGGCGAGATTTGATAACTTGGAAGATGTGCGTGTTCCGAGTTGGAATAATATTCACGTAGTTTAATTGGAGGTGAGGAGAGGAAGGTTGTTTGTTGTAGTTGGCTAACAACATTGCTATTTATGTTGGTTTTGTTTATTTGATGTCACATTTGTTGTAAAACTGGTGTATTGTTGGATTAGCGAGTTGTAACACTGGTGTATTGTTAAATAATATTAGATTTAACAAAGTTTTCACATTTATCTTCTAGCAAAATAATAAACCTTTATGAAAGAGAGGAAAAAATTATCGGTACAACTTGAAATATTTCTATCGACTGTTGATTCCTGATGGATTTCCTTTTTAAGTAAATTATTTTAAATATCGTTAACTAGGTGCATACCATAAATGTTAACCTGATCTAATTTATTGTTATGAGAGTTATCCTTGAATTTGAAGAATGCTTTGTAAGTTTATATATTTTTAAGTTCAAACAGTCTATCTGCCTAACGATTTTTAGTAATATTAATAATAGTGGAAGCTTGATAATAGGTATATAAAATTATATTCGAAAATAGTCAAAAGCTTATTCAGATAATAAGCCTACTAGTAGACTTATTAACCACATTGCGCTGCAGTTGATGGGTTCACTAAAGAGTAAACCACAATGCCCTGCATTTGATGAGTTTACTAAATGATAAAATACATTGCTCTGCATTTAGTGGAATTACTAAAGAATGCCACATTGCCCTGCATTTGATGTGTTTACTAAAGAATAAACCAAACTGTCCTACATTTGACGGGTTTACTAAAGAATAAACCACATTGCTCTGTATTTGATAGGTATACTAAAGAATAAAAAATATTTTTTTAAATGTTAAAACATAAATGTATGATATTATTTCATATGCAAACAAACAAACACAAAATTTGACGTTCTTTGGCCATTTCGACAACAATCCGGAGTTAACCAATTTTTTAAGTACGTAATTTTTTTTTATTGCCTCAAAATTATACAGGAAAATGAATATGGCAAAACAGTTTGACAATTCCTTTGGAGGGCGAAATAGGTGTTTAAATAACTACGGCTTAAAACTCTAAAAATGTGTGTAGTTCTTCAGAAAAATCACTTGAAATATATATTTATAAGGGAAGTGGGTAATACTATTTAGGACCTTGATTGTCATGGCAGCTGGTTGACTCTGAGTTTAAAGTTGAGTGCTAAGTTTTTCATACAATTTTACAAAATATATATATATATATATTGAAATTGTGTTTCCTTTGAAAGCCAATTTTCATGATAAATTTATTTTTCTTATTATTAATTAAAATACGATTGGACTAAGGACGGGTTATTTAACAGAATATGAGCAATTCATCAAATTTCAAGTTGATTTTCAAGTTCTGTCAAAGTTCTAGTCATGTTGTGTTATTATATCATTATGGGCCAGTTGCTTCACAGGGCTGAAATAATAACAAATACCAATAGAGCTTTTACAGAGCTTGAATTTTAACATTGAAATTTGAAGAATTGTTCAAATTCTGAGAAACAATCCATTCCAAAGAAAAGCAAACCGTGACGTCAATCGTAATTGAATTAATAATAACAAAATTAAGTTCATTATGAAAATTGGCTTCCAAAGGAAACCCATCCTAAAAGTTTTAAAATTATATTTATCCAATCCCGAACTAAAAATAGAGATTTTATTGATATAAGCCGGTAGAAATAAGATTGTAGGTACTTTTGACGAATAAATAATCATTAGGTATTTGGTAAAGATTCCAAAATAATGAAATTAAATTAAAATAAAAAGTGTTAGTTCGCATTTCATAAACACAAAACAATCAGAGTGGTAGAAACATTTAGTGTGGCTCTGATGAAAAACCACCAATCAGCGACGAGAGTTGAAACCTTGTCATTGGATGAAATGGCTTAAGCCGTGCTTGGTGACCAGACATGAATAGCCAGGAACTTTCCATCAACCTTTGTCTCCCCTATCTGCTTCTTCTCCTTACTACTTTAAGCTTCAAAATTTAGATACCCTATGTTGGGATGCCATAGTCCCACCGGGTCAGGCCAATTGCGGACAGTTGAGACAAAGAGAAAATAAGTGTTTTAAACCGAGATTTTCAACGGTAAATGTTAAATATATTCTGTAGAAAATTTAACAAAATTAACAGAACTACAGTTGATGTTGATATAATTTTTGTTTATAGAGGGTCTTAAGGGGCGTACTTGACTTACCTTAACCAGTGATTCCACATGCCGTCACTGGTCACAGTTGGCCTAGTAACCGCCCAACTGAAACTACCCAATTTCTACAGATTTTTTATGTTTTTTGTCAAAAAAAAAACATTAAAAATTGAAAACATCATCAGGGCAGATGTGTTATCTAAGGTTGTGGTGAAATGTGAACTTATGTATGAGGATGTGATACCATGTTGCCAGCTCCAACCCTCTGAGCTAACATTAACGTATAATTTTGTGGTTTTCTGCGTTTAGCTCTGGTGTAGCCGTCAATTACCGAATACCATTCTTGGTATCCGGTAATCCGGGAGCTGTCGTTACTCACAATATTGTTAGAATTATTAAACATTATATTTGTTTTTAGTATTCGCTGGTGGAACGGGTGGTGGTTTAGCAAAAAATCGTTAAAAACAGTTAAATGTTTACTACTCTACCTCAGCCACTCGAAAAATGTGAATCCATTAAGCGAATAACGAGTTCACATGTTTGTAGGCCATTTATTCCATAGCAAGCCCGGCGCGCTAGTTCCACACTAAAATTTCTACGTGGCGGGTTGTAGCTTTCTTCTGCGGAAAAAATATTAATTGAGGGAATAATAACTTATGATTAGTATTGTTTTTGAAGGTTTAAGTAATAAAAATATTTCTTTAATTTTCCAATCAACCTCGTACTATTTAATAAAGTAGGTATACAGCAAATCATTTTAAAGGTGAACATTTATAACGAATACAAATTTATGAGAATAATACACAAATATATGGAAGAAGTGGGGAGGGGTAAGAGGGGGCGGAGTTTCTTCCACTATTCAATTGTAATCTATATTTAATTTTGGACATAAGTATATACTTGCTCCTGATGAGGTGAACATTGTTCATGAAACATGTAGAGGTTATATATATTAAAGTGATGTTAACAAAGTTATTTGTGCATTATTCTAATAAATAATGACATCACAAAGTGAGCTTTCAGAAGAAATTTTTTTCGAAAAATTAATAAAAATTTCATATAGTTTCGAATACTTGACCGCAGTGCCCTCTTACCCTGTAAATACACAAATGTAATGGGTTTTATTTTAATATTTGTTATTATTGTGTTTAATTAATAGAACTTTGTTTAAATTTTAATTTTTTTTCACTCATCTACTACACCGCTATATAAGGAAGGGTCTTCTCAAAATGTTTTAACTGTAAATGTCTAATCAAATATTGAAAAAAATAAATTATTTACGTAATAATTTTCATTGAAGGTGTATTGGGCCTACATATATTAAAATAAATCTTACCAGATGTTCGAAAAGAGACGAAGGACATAGTTTCAAAGTAGTTAGTAATCGAGAAAAAAACATAAAAACAAAGACATTTGTACCTTCTCGTTTCATACTTTTATCCCAAATTTTCGAAGTAAGTATGTGGATATACACTTTTAAGAAACTTAACATTTTTTAGAGAATATTAAATCTGTTCAAATGTCTTTGATTTATTATAATATCTGGGCTTAAAATAATATTCCTGAAATGACGACTATCATGACAATTAAATATACTCGTACCTATTTAGCCAGTTTTATTAAGTCATTTAAATTAGTTCCCGATAAGAATTTTAATTAGTTTTATTTAAAACAAAAACACTCCCTGAAATAGATAAAAAACCATTACGTTTAACAATGACTTTAATATATGTATTATCCAATATTCATTTGTCCATTGAAGCTTACAAAAGCCTGTGTAGAAAGCAGATTTTTTATGCAGCAATGACTTCTTGAATGTAGTAAAAAATAAAAAGAAACCTACGGTCATTAAAATATGCTTAATCAGTCATAGCATTTGTCAGGAGAACGATTCATGGTATTTGTTAAATACAAAAAAAAAACTTTTATTACTCACATACTCCATTGTTATGCACATAATCAAAAATATTGTAATCAACGTAATTAAATTATTCTAGAATAATTTTATCAATTATATTGTATTTTTTAAAATAATGAAGTCATTGTATCCGCGATTTACACAGTCAAACAATTTTTGTTAATTGAACTTTGGGGATCTTTTTGAGCAAAACGTTTTGGAAGCGCAGCACCTTTCAAAATCGGAAACAATATTGATACAAGTAAATACATAGGATTAATAATAAGTTAGTATAGGCCAGGTGGTCGCGGTTTCAATACCAAAATAGTTTTCCCTTTTTTACCTAAGTTGTAGGAGATAACTGCTATTTTTCAATAGTTTTTCCTTAATTATTCAAGAAGCCGTTAACCCAAATGGTACAGCCAATTAAAACGAAAACTTAGTGTTACATAAAACCACTAGTAATTTTAATGTTTGTGTCTAAAGTAATTTAAAATCAACTTAAACTTTTGTGCCACACTCCATGAACATTAAAAACAAATATTGTGAATTATTTATTTTTGTTATTGTATGTGATGGGTATCGCATTGAATCCTTGGCTTGGTTAGTAGTAGATTATCTCTAGAGGCAGCGTTCATTTTCTTTAGGAAACTTGAAGACACGTTATTGCTTTCAGCGCTCGAACTGGATTCAATCTGGTCCGCGGAGATCTTATAATTATAATACTAATATAAAACTTTTATAGCGCTGTTTTGTGTTATTTTACTTCTAGTGCACTTTACAATAAAACGCTTAAAAAAATGATTTAGTATAAAATAGTCATTTAAAAAAATACTCTTACAGTAATTTTACGTAATATTGATTGGAAAAATAACATCACGTTACAGATGTACAAATAGATCCCGCAATGTTTGGAAAGAGTATTATTGCCAAATTGGTGGTTAATCCAAAGGAGCCTGCTATGCCTCTATACAAAGGACTATCCTATTAAAACGATTCGGCCATTTCTACTAAAAAATAATTTTCTTTACTTATTCGAATGCGGATTGGACATTGTTTCGTTCCTTCTTACCTTTTTTAAAATTCACGTGCTTGACTCCACAGATTGTACGTTCATTATTTTTTGGTTGTCCCTCTACAAATATCCTCTCCTCTACAAGCCTTATCTAAAATTACCTCCCATCCATTCAACATATCATCTCTTCTAAGTGTGAATTCGAATCCAATCTATAATATAATTTTGAAATTTGCCAATCTTAACAAAATAATATGTACACAAGCATTTAAAAACCCGCTCCACGGGTTTTTTGCTGCTAGGCCCTGCGGGCGGCACTTAGTTGAGCTTCGCCCAGTGTACGTGATACTAACAACAGTTACATTTAATAGTTAGATATGAGGTCATTCACAGAGAGAGAGGTGAGTATATATTGTAAAAACACGGAACAGAAAAGAGTTAATGAATAATAAAATGTTCAATTTAGGCATAATAAAAACGACAGTTGTTCGGGGAAAACTTTACCTTTCCCGAATAATGGCCTAAATGGGGAGAGGTAAATTAATATACGTAAATATTCGGAATCGCTGGACACGGAGAATACGAAATATTTTTTAATGAAATCTTCTGATTTACCTTAATTACTATAAAAGGAATCTAACAACATTTGGGAAATTATTAATTTTAGCATTATAATTTTTAATTACTTAAAATGAAAATTAGTTTTTGTTCTATGGGATGACAGCTGGAACAATTTCTGTTGATGACATTTTCTTTTGTCGGTATACCTGATATGAGCGGCTAGACACAATTGAACAACGTACATTTAAAAAAAATAATGTAATACAATATTCCGGCAAAATTGTGCCTACTTAAAAAGCATGCATTATTTATTTGGCTATTATATCATTATTATTTCATTTAACCTAACCTATAATAAACTCACCTATAATAACCCAACATAACCCAACCTGACCTATCCTAACCTATAATAATCCAACCTAACCTAACCTGTAATAATCCAACCTAACCTAACCTTACCTATATCCTAACCTAACCTATACCCTAACCTTACTTATAATAACCCAACCTAATCTAATATAACCCAACCTATAATAACTTTTTTTTAAATTTTTACCTTTATTTTATATAGTACCTACCTAGTATTTGCATAGCGTGAATGGTAAAAATTCTAGCCACTCATATCAGGAATACCAACAAAATAAAATGTCATCAATGGAAATTATTCCGGCTGCCATCCCATACAACGAAAGCGAATTTTCATTTTACGTAATTAAAAATTAAAATGCTAAAATTAAAAATTTTGCAAATGCATTCAGATTCCTTTTATATCAATTAAGGTAAATCAGAAGGTTTTATTTTAAAATATTTCGTATTTTCCGTGTCCAGCGATTCCGAATAACTACCTTAATATATATTTTTTGTTTTATTATACATATAAGTACATGTCAGATTAGAGATTTGTTGGCCTACTTTACAATCAACGAAGCGTTTCTATTTTCTGAGTGTGTTTCATGTTATTTTATTGTGTTGGCAGTGCCTATACTTTCCACAAACACACGCGTAATATGCGTGAACTTCATACAAAATGCAGCGAAATTATTATTTACGTAAATAATATTAATATTAAACTAACTAACAAACTAACTAACCATCACGCCGTTTCCCCGCAGGGGTAGGCAGAGAAGTCTTGGCACACACTCCTTGCCTCATTCACATTCATACATCGTCTCATACATACTCTTCTAATGTTCTGACTCTTGACATAGCCTGACTCAAGTATCTGATTCACTTGGTCGTTCCATGTCTTCTTCGGGCGTCCCCGACTTCTACCATTCACATTTGCATCGTATATTCTCCTTACACTCCTTTCTTCGCTCATCCGCTCTACATGCCCAAACCATCTAAGCGTCCCTTTACGCTTACATCAGCCTTGCACTATATTTTTCAAAATCGTAAATGCAAAGAGTTGTTGTTTATTGTCATTGTTGAATCAAATGTTTGTTTTATTTGTAAATGCGTCTTAAAACGGTAGTTTTACGTAAATAATTACCATTGTTTGAATAAATGAAATTTTACGTATTTATATATCGCTCTTATGCGGTCTGTCGGCCAATAGAGAAACTACTCCAGCGGCCGGTAAAGGAAGGATTGACATTTTGACAAGCAACCATAGAATGTTTGATTCTTGACAAACGTCAAATAATGGTCAAATATATAAAACGTAATTTTGGATAATTTTTACTGTAATGTAATTCATCCAATGTATTTAACATTCTTAAACATATTTTCTTCGATATAATCCAAAAATTATATGAGCAGAAACGATGCTTTTGAAGAACTCTCGTATAAAATGAGGCGATCCTATTTTAGTATTAAATCGGGTCTTCATTTTCAAGTTAGCGGAATTTACCCGAAACACACAATTTGAATTCGACCAATTAGAGGGCCTAGACCGTCCAGACGCTAGCGTAATATAGATGTAACTAGCAGTTAAGAACCCGCTCCGCGGGTTTTTGCTGCTAGGCCCTGCGGGCGGCACTTGATTGGGCTGCGCCCAGTTTAAGTGATACTAACAACAGTTACATTTAAAAGATAGATACTAGGTCATTCACAGAGAGAAGGTGAGTATATATTGTTAAAACACGGAACAGGAAGGAGTTAATGAATAATAACATGCTCAATTTAGGCATAATAAGAATGACAGTTGTTTGAATACATGAAATTTTACGTATCTGTGATGGATTATTTCAAATGAAACACTATTATTGATTACATGTCTACAACTGATATTAACTGTTATGGTACCTAATATAATTTGCTCATAGGAGACTTGCAGTGCTTAAATATGTGTTACAACCGTCAATGTCTATAAGTTGAATCAATATCGTATAGTTTGTCACAAAAAATTAAAGATAGTTATAACAAAGTTGACTGAAATAATAGATTAATACAAATTGATTAATTGTACCCGTGTTTATGGATAGAAGGAGGGTAATTGTGCGATGTGATTAGCAGTCGGTTTAATTAAAAGGTGTGAATTTTACTCCAACTGGTGGTAATTTTTTACCTAAAACTGTTACTGTGTCTAATAAAGTTTAAAATTGGATTATACACCTTCATCAAGAGAGTAAAAATCTAAATGTAAAGGTAGATTATTACAATATAGCGCCCCTGAGGTGATATCTCACAAAAGCGGCGCTATGCAAATTGTCCAATTAATAAATAAATATAATTTTTACATTTTATTATGTAAGTATGCATTGATATACAATGGAAATAGATAAAATAATGTTATCCGATTAAACTTTATTTTATTAAAAAACAAATAACGTTTTTAACTTCACTTTATTATATACAACCAATACATGTTTCATGAACGAAGTATACACCGAAGTCAAAAATTAAATATAGATTACAATTGGAAAAAAGAAGTGGAAGGAGGGGGGAGGGGTAAGAGTAGGCTGGGTTTATAAGAATTAGGAATTAAAATATGAAAGACCAATCAAGTGGGAAAATATTAAAAAGAGAGTTTAGAAAAAAAAATTCTTGTTAATTACATCTACTTTTATAAACATGTTCTCTTATTTCTAAAATTTCGAAATTATTTATTTGTGATACTTTATATCCTGTGTGAAGTATTTTAAGACCTGAAAAAAAAATTTGCATATAACCATAAAACAATATATTCATAAGACAAATAACATTTAATAACGGTTATTCTAATAAATTGATCGTTGAAATACTAAATAAAATAATTAAAAATATTATCTTCAAACGGTATTTTTACCCTATTTCTTAAGATATAAATAAACAATGGCGTAGAATTCTGTTTGTGGATAACGACACTTCTAAAATTATATAAATAAACATTCTTGGTACTATTCAACCGGCGTTTTACACTAATAACAGAATGAATAAATATATTCTTAATAATAAAGATGGCGAAAATCAAACAAAAAAATGAGTAGTTTATGAACTCAATTGGGCTGGATTGTAATTTATTTTACAAAGGTAGAACCAATAGAAACTTTGAAGTCAGAACTAAAAAAACATCTCAGGGTTCTAAATGGAAATAGTGAATCTGATTTTGCAAATCATCTTTTGAATCACACTTTCGATAAAAATTGAGGTCTTAAAATACTTCACTCAGGATTAAAGCATCGCAAATAAATAATTTTGAAATTTTAGAAATTAGAAAACATGTCAATATAAAATCAGATATAATTAATAAACAAAAAAAAATTATAAATAATAATGAAAAATGCCATTGCAAAGGTGAAATAAACTTCCAGAAGAAATCTTATTATTAAACGCTTGATGTTTAAGTAATTTTGCATATTTAAATATACGCGCCAGTCATTTTATTCGTTCTTACACCGGCAGAGGTGCGCTCTGTCGGTCACCTATTGCCGCGGTGCGTATCGGGTATCGGCCATATTGAATTAACGCGTGCTTTTTTCGTCAAACGTCAAACGTAATCACGTAATTGTGGATAATTTTCACTGTAATGTAATTAATCCAATGGATTATGAACTTTCTAAGACATATTTTCTTCGATATTATCCAAAAATTGTATGAGCAGAAACGATATTTTTGAAGAAATATCGTATTACATGTGGCGATTCTATTTCAGTATAAAATCGTGTCTTAATTTTTAGTGTCTTATTTAAACACAATTTGAATTTGACCAATCACAGGGCCTACATCGTCCAGACGCAAGCGTATTCATACTATCAGATTATAGATACACCTTCTCTCTTCAAAGCCCTTGAAGGGTGAAAACCAGAAACATTTGAAAAGAAAACAAATGTACAGTATAATGATACATACAACGATATAAGTATAATTATAAAGTATAATGTAAAACGGGATGCAGTTAATGTTTAGCAATACATAAATTTTGTATTTAATACATAATATAATTTCGATACATAAATTATCAGTGAGTAAATTTATTGTGAGTTATATATCAAAAGTACAACATGAATGAGAATGAGACTTGAGAATGTGGCTTATATTGAATAAGCTAGATGTTTATGAATAGTAAGATTTTTTAAAATAATTTTGTTAATAAAGCCACGTTTAATTCAGTTAAATTCTAAATATTATTAAGAGGTGAGAAATTTTTATTTCAAATGAGCGGCAAGATACACAAAAAGAGCGATCATAGTAAACGGCTCGATTTAATCTAGAATGTTCGATTAGACGATTAGTAACATAAGATAAGATTCTAAGATTAGAGTCTGCACTATGTGCGACCATTTGCGTGTAACCCGCTGAAGAGAACATATCGATATGAGTGTATTGCGGGCTTAATAGTGTGGCCGAAGAATGCTGAAAAATTATTCCTTGCTTCGGGTGAAACTAACCAAGCATGATCAGTACCTAATTGATATTATTTTTAACTGATCATCAAATTAATTGGCTTAGGAATCAGAAAATCTATTTTTTTTTTGTAAATATACTTAAACTATTTAATTAGCTCCATATATGAGACCCTGAGGAAAAAAAATCCTCAGGGTCTATGTCAACTTTGGTGATGCTGTGTGGCTTTGACAGTTTTTTTTCATATCGATATAGATCACACTTCTTTAATGAGTTGATATCGGTTCTGAGTATCTAAATGTAATGCCAAGCTACCAGCAACGCCTTTTATCATTCGTAAACAGATCCCATCTTACTAATTAGATTCTTATACGCCCGTTCAACGTTGGTGTGGTAAAGCTGGCCGTGAGCCTGGATTAAGACCGTTTTAATCAAACAAACTACATAGCAATAAGTCAAGTTTTTCACTGTTCTAAACTTAGGCGCTCCCTAAAGTTTACAACCGCGTTTATAACTAAGGGGTTAATAATTAACCAATTCAAATTTGCATACGATTACATACAGCTTTGAATCTTGTTCAGTTCAATGTCTTTTGTCTTCATTATAAAAAACCGTAAATACAGAAACTTTCCACAATATTATGTATAACTATTACCGTCTTCATTTTTTACTCTAGTCTCGCTAACTGTCCTATTCATAATTCCACGCCCTACCCCACTGCTTTCTGTCTACTTCTATCTTGAAGTTTGTTTGATTCTTCACTTTCTTGGACTCTGACTTCTCTAGCCCTTGAATACCCGATCGTAGCGAAGAACTCGCACTCCAGTACTTGGCCTATTATAAGCACGGACGTAGCGGCTACCCGAGGACGGACCTGCGCCCTATGTTACATTCAATGTAAGAGACAGGACGTCCCTTAAAATATAGATGAAATACAAGAAATTAACTACTATTCTATTACAGATACTTAAGAATAACTCATTTGAATTCACTATTTAGGCAATTATAGTTGAACAAGAGCAGTGGCCATCTTGGTTGTCAGTGTCCAGGCATTTATACAGGAAGGCGTTGGTGGTACGCAATGCAATTAATATGGGTCATTAATTACACAAGTCTAATCAGTTTATGCAATTTCCGAATGAAAAATACATTTATAGTTTTTGAAAAAAAAAACATGCATGGAGGTTGCCCACCACTTTCCCACGGCGTTCTATGGTAACATATGATTTCCTTGTTCACCGTACACGTCAAAAAGAAGCCACTTTTTATAAAACTAGATCCTTTATAACTAGACATACAGTGTTAGTAGGCAGTATGCTAGTGCTTACATGGTGTTAGTTATATAACTGAATTACACATCTCATCTCCGCCAATTGGTATTGCTGCTAAAATTTTATTAAGCTAAAGGAAAAAGTCAAGATTAGATTGTGATTTGACACAAAGCAGCTATGTTGCAGTCGTCTGGCAGTCCTATCGAGAATGAGCGGAGCGATGAGGATCAGCCGCAAGCGATACTCGGCGTACACGCCCCTAAGCCAGCTTCCCAAATGGGTCCTCGAAAAATGTATTGGGATTAAGGGGCAAAGAACCCGAAGACCCTAGGAATAAAAGTGAGCATCGGGTCACCAGAGGCAGGGTGGAAGGGCTTCAGTCGCTCGCAGTCAATCTTCAAGATGCAGGCAGGTTATGTAACAGCCGATTTGAGAGATATCTTCTCAGTTGATGCCGGGACTGGGTCTAGTTCACCCCCTTGATGGAGTGAAGAACAATATAAAATAAAAATATGAGATCAGTTCCAGCTCCTTGTGACAAAGCAAGTCCAAACACCAAAACTGAATTGATATTTATTTAAAGTGAAATATAGGAGAATAAAAAATGACAATGTGCTTTGGCTGTACACAGGGTAACTGAAAAAAGAGAAAGAGAGAGGAAATTTTTTGATTGTGGCTACAGATGATGGTACAAGAAAAAAGGTTTTCGTGAATATCTAATTAACTAATTATAATATATAAAAATAACAAAACATAGTGCATGAAATCTGGTCGATAAGAGTAAAAGTGTTAACAAAAGTATGACCGTGAATGCCAGGAGCAATCACCTGAAGCAAGAATGAAGTTAATTTATATCATCGAATCTATGCTCAGGCCATTTCTCAACCCAGATCCTTGTAAATTTCTTCAGGCATTCGAGACTCTCTTTGTTCGAAACTCGATCAGCATTCAGACCTTCCAGTATTTCGTCTCTTGCGGCGGTCGAAATCTCGTAGTGCCACAGAATGTACTCGTCTGATTAGTTGTTGTTACCACATGCACGGTCTGAATGGGGAGACAGGGTCAGGCTGTGCAGTCTTCTCCTGCATTCTCCATGACTTGATAGTATTTGTGTTAGGTGATGATCCAAATTGATAAAAGCTAAAAAAAGCACGCAGTTTGAATATTAAAATTGTACAGAAAAACTCGTATTTGCAATTTATTAAGAGTGAGTGCATTACATGTTACAAGCCCATGCACCCCCTAGCTGTTTTTTGCTTTCTTTTAAAAAAAAGCTCTTAAAAATTATCAAAGCTATCAGTATTAAATATATATTACAATATTTTATCGGTTTGTGGCGTCCATACAACCGCGACCATTAAAACCGTCTTCTACTGTGTTGACTGCCCGTAAAAGCAATGCAGTTTGATAAATTTATTAATTTAGAAGGCGTAAGCAACTAAGGGTAATTATTACAGGTTCAAGCACTTGCGATCTGAATATTGCTCAAAGCTATCAGTAAAATAAACAAACAGCGTTTGCCCTGTGAGAGGCGTGGTTTATAAAAGAAATTGTTATAACTGTTCACAACTGTATTTGCGGCTCGTAAAAGCAATGCAGCTGAAAAACATTCTCAATGTGAAGTCAAATACCCGCATAAGGTATATTCAAACCGAGAATAATTGCATATTAACCAGTTCAAGCACTCACCAGCTAAGTGATCTTAAATATTATGCATTCATTGTTTTTAAAACATTCTGTCTATTTTACTCGTTACAGCCATGGTTTCGTTATAAACGACGCAATTAAAACCGTGTTGAATGTATTTAATGATCGTGAAATCAATGCAGTTTTTTTCTATATTCAATGTGAAATCATGTACAAGAAAGTCAGAGTAATTATTAAACAGTCCAAGCAATCGCCAGCTGAATGATTGAAAATATAAATTTAATAAAATTTCACCTTACGCGCCTTTCTGTTTACGTTTTACAAAAGTATAACCTGTATTCATTAACACATTTAATTCAGGTCAATCGTAAATATTTTTATCGGCAAATCAGTTACAGGCGGGGTTATTTTGCTTATTTACAGTGCGGGTTGTTTGTTGAGCAATATGGCAGCGAACGGCGAACCCATATAGTTATATTACGCCGATGGATGGAATTGATTTCGTAAGCGAGACCGCTATTTAAGCCAAATTTACGATTTTACCAATAACGTTGTTGAATTAATTTTAATTATAATTGGTGGTGGTTATCAAACGTTTACTAAAAAAAATTTATAAATGTAATTTAGCCATTTGTAAAATATCGAATGAACGTCGGAATGGAGAAAAAACTGAGAGGCACTAAAATTAAGCCAATAGGTTTGATGGTAAATCATGTTCGAAAACGAAAAATACCAGGGCCTTGATTCTCGACAAAGTCATTCCACTCGAACAACGAGTGGTTCGACCCACGCGTTGTTCCAGTGGAATTACTTTTGACGTTTGGCGTATGGAAGAATGTACCTTCAACGAGACTCAAGAATAGGAATATCGACTAATGTATGTACTTTGTAGCTGCCTGGATTGGATAATCGATACCCTGGTCACTTGCAACTGGCAAAAGCAAAAACAAGACACATTTTAAATAAATTGCACACATTTTAAGACTTTACATGATATTATTGAAAAAATTATTTATTTTATTTATTTAAATTCGTAGATAGGAAATTACTTGCGTATTCCGTTTTAATAATAATTTCTAAGGGCAAATAGATAAACTTCGTGAAAGCTTAAATATGAAATTAGATTTTGTAAAAATGATTAAATAAATGAGCCATTTGTATTTATTTTTAAACATCAAACATTTCTCCGTAAAAAAACATATTACTCTTAAACTTTTTCTTTTCACATTTACAGTTATATATTTCAATATCATGAAGGCATTTGGTAAATAAATATTACCGATATAAATAGCTGCTAACTTTGTGAAAAGGCTGCTTTCATTATAATTTGCAGCATTTGTAGGTATTTAACATAAAAATGGCTTCAAGATTGAGAAGTCTCTGTCAATTTGTAGTCTTTACGTTGGTGAAAATTGGGTGAAAGACCACGGAACAGTGCTTGAAATAGCTTTTGCCATGTATAGTTACTAGATTTGAAGAGTCAAGAACTACCCACCATCCCCTACTCCATCTACTACCCCTCTCCCTCCGTTCCGCCACACAACATACCCTGATGGGGATGCCATATGTACAGCGTGCACTTTTTCCTTACTATCACGGGTTCATTCGTTGCCACAAAATGGGATTTTCAAATATGTATTGCACAATTCACATCCAAACTTAAAAACTACACACAGCTTATCTTTGGTCATAGATTAGTGCGTGTCACCCTAGAGCCCGAATGACTCAACATTATAAGAAGAAATTTATAAATAAATAACTTTTCAATAATTTTAATCTAGCGTGGTGATAGAGTTACGTAATATGGTTAAATCGCTTCCATAATATACTTAAAAAAGATAAATTGATAAGCCAGGTAAGTTAAGTGAATTGATCCCATTTTTCCTCGTAATAATAAATAAAGAGTTAACTTATTTATGGTGGGATTTCTCCATTTGCGAGGTTTGTGGGTTCGTTGAACTGAACACCACAACACCCAGACTGAAATCACCCCGAATTTATTCAGACAAAAGGATAAATATGGCAATTTATTTTTATGTTTTGGCGGGAATCGGACGCGAAACCCCCGAGTTAGAGGTTAATTGCGTAGACCATTAAGTTATGAAAACCGTCTGGCGAATTCGATAAAAGAAAGTTTATGCAGGAATGTAACAGTCGACAAAGCACTTCCCAATAAAAGCTCTACCATAAAAGATTCGCTCTTTCCGTCGAAACCTGCTATACTGCGTGGTAAGTATAAACGCGGTATCTTACGAGTCTCAAATAAGGCACTGTGTTTTTACTTACCATGGCAATACTATTTGTTGTTTTCATGCAGAATTTAATAATTTTAAATTATTTTTTTAGGTATCTTGTTTTGTAATGTGGTTGAGGGGAAAGGTTCTCAATTAGCAAGCCAGAGGTCGCGGGTTCAAATAACGACCTGTGAAAGTAATTTTTAATTTATAAAAAAAAATGGTGTATTAGCGGCACGTTCTAGAGTGGAAGATACTCGCTGTATAGCCCAAGGCAACCATTCAGCATTGAAGCCTTGCTTGATGCTTAAAGCCTTATATTTGCTGACCAGATCTGAATAGCTAGGTACTTCCATAAATTTCTCTTCCCCGTTTACTTCACATTACACATTGTTGATTCATCATATCTGCTAGAATAGATTACATTTCGTTGCCCTGAACACAACACCAGATCGAACGACTTATTTAGAACACCACAAAATAAAGCCAAATATGCGCAAAACTCTTTAATGGGACGTATCTGTAAAACTCAAAATGCCTCTAGAGATGTACACATTTTCAAGTGTAACTTGAAAACATATAAAATGCAACTTACTAAACTGATAACTTAATTTTTTATTTTGTGTAATTATCCTATCATCTTAGTTTATTTCATTGTTTTTATTATAATCATGCGAAAACTGTATTCCTACTAACTGTCTTAATTGTTTTTATAAAATTATAGTAATTCCTTATAATGTTTATACTTTATATTTCTTTTTCATTTATAAATATATTGTATAGGTGCCAATATTGAATCAACGACTAGAATTAATTGAACAGTGTTGATCTAATATTGTAAATAATTGCTGTTTATGTTAAATATATAAATGACTGTTTGTTTCCTAAATAAAATATTGTGTAATTCTATCAATTTGAAGTTACTTATTCATACTTCATGTTACCTACCTACAATTTTATACTCCTATAGAGCAGATTATAACAAAGTAACATAAAAATATTACTTTGTTATAATCTGCTCAAAATACCATTTATTTAGATACTTATAAAATAGATAGCCTGTCTATGATATAAAACAAACTCTTCCGTTTTGTCAGCCTAGCCAAGCGCGTTGTTTCTTTTCCGAACCCTAAATCATGTCATATTATTAACAAGTTATGGGCTTCGGACATTTTTGGTTTGATCGACCTGTTTCTCCGCGACAGATAGAAATATATTAGGACGTTGATAAGTTGCAGAAAGATAACAGTAAGTTGTGTTGTTTTGTGTTTGTGCAGTCGAGTTGTCGAAAACATAATGGCGTCTAATTCAAGCAATGTAGTGAGCGTAAACCCAAACTTGAAGGACGCGAAAACTATAGTGAATGGTGCTTTGCGGCAGAAAAGTTCTTAGTATAGGAAGGAACGCTAGGACGCATTAAGCCAGAAGAAAGTTAAGCACAAATTGCAGTTGCAGAAGAATCCACGACCAGAGCCAAGTTGATATTGACAATAGATCGCTCGATTTACATACAATGCAAAGAAGTAAAAACAACAAACGAACTTTGGGATAAATTGAAATCGTTGTATGTACGACTATATTGAACATGAAACATTGGAGATACTGACAACCTAGCTGGTCAATTCCTGCTGGCTACCAACTGAACTGGCCACTGCTGCAGCAGTCGCTTGTGCCATTTACTATATCGTATGGCGCGCTGGTGCACAATGTGTTCCAATCTAAAATCATCGCTGAAAGAATTCCGATTGTCTCAGTTTCTATCTGTGTATTAAAACCCAGTTGTATTGAAATAATATTAACTATTTCTTGTGAATTGGGTGGGCTGTAAGAAATATGAAGTACCTATAAGCTACACCCCTTTTGTACGTTCTTTATACCAGTACAATACATGTAATTAAAAAGTGAATTTCGATTTGAATCGTTTTTGTTTTATGATGGTTTGCATAGAACACCTTACGTTGTTTTACTTAAATCATTACCCAGGGCGAGGGTTGATGTGTGCCGGTGTTTATTATTTACAGTCTTTTCTTGTTCAGGCAAACACGTCCCGTACAGGCTGTAAATAATCACATATTAATAATCACATTAATACCATTGAAAGAGTCCAATGCAAACTTTTGAGGTGTATTAATTTTAGGGATGGAATTCCTTTAGAAACAATAGGTTATGATTATTTATTACATTCATTGAAATTGCTTAAGTTAAGTGATAGAAGAAAAAAATTTGATCTTATATTTTAATACAAAATTATCAGTTGGATAGCCCTGATGTTAATGTTGATTCAATTTCATGTATCTACCATTAGATCAAGGTCCTCTAGTATGTATTATTGTGACAATTATACCACAGTCTCAGGATATAACTCAGTTATAAATAGATTGCACACACTTGGGAACTTTGATGCTAAAATCGCAAATACTCTCTATATGCCCCTTGTGAAGAATAAAGCTGCACTAATAACACATTTTAACGCCACTTATTTTAATGAGGTCACTACATAACACGTTAATGTTATTGCTTCTTTCTTTACTATTATTTTATTTGCTATGTTTATGTCATTCTTGAATTTTTCGCTCGTCAAATTTAATACTGTACTATGTATGTGTAAGAAAAAACTTATGTAAATTCTAAATAAATAAATAAATGAAAATAAAATGCCGCTCAAAAATCTAAATTAATATTCAGGAACAGCTTTTTCTTTTTAACTTATTTTGAAGGTTATACCATCACTTATTCATTATTATTAAACTTATCAGACAGAAAATCTCATAACAACAACAGCTGATTTTGACAGCTCTATATTCAAAACCAATTCAATAAAAATAAAGCTAACCTAGTAATATAAGCCGGATAAAATATATAAATGTGTTTGCGACAGTGCTAGTGTGAATTTCAGCTATATAATTAATGATCTAATTTTTAAATATTTAATTTGAAGTGCATAAAGACAATTGTCATTGTGACGTCAGACACAACCATAGACCACGTATATATTTAATACGTCATAGACAATTTACGTAAATAAATTTAATTTAAGGGGCATTTCTGAAAGCAACATAAAAATATAAAAGTTTTTATTTGGTTGAATCCATTCAAGGTTACCATTTTCGCGCTGAGGATTTGGCTACTACCCGCAGCAAGACTGATAAAACAAAGAAGTTCACGGCTATCCAGGTTTCGCCCTCTCCTGGTACAGAAGCAATGCAGCTGATCTTAGATTATTTTCGTAAAGGTGTGCATGAATTTGAGACCAACATCTATAGATAACTTGAAACGTAAAACATAGAAATAAAGAAAACATTAGAGTTCATTAGTTCACAGTAAAATTGAAATAGTACTAATTAATAACAAAAAAAAATTGGAGAACAAAATAGAAACTATTGAAAGTACGATGACAAGTCAAAAGTTATTAGAGTCATAGAAATGATAATTGCTGATTTGGAATCACAAATTAAAACTGACTGCATCGAAATAGCATAAATTCCTGTTCAAGAATGCGACAATGCTTCAGGAACACACTTAGCTTCGACAGAGGCAAGTAGAAAACCAGACAACACAAAATGCACCTCCATAAGTCTTTGGTAAAATAAGAGATTCTTCAAAACGAAACCTATTGATGAAAAATAGAATGATTCCAAACTCTCTTAAAATAAGCGATTTAATGAAACGACCAATTTTTATCGAAGAAATTAAATGGTCGTACTACAAAGAACTATTTTGGAAGACAAATGAGATGGCATTGAGAATGCGCCATATGTATACATGGTACAAGGAAGGCAAAATAATGTCGAGAAAATCTGCAGATAATAAAATTATTTACGTAAGACACCAGGATGACTTGCACACATTAATTTAGCCTTTCTTTTACATATATGTATCCAGAAAAAATATCACAGTACCCTACGCGATCTACTATGGCTTCTACAACCACCGTACTAGAAAACATCAATCCTGAAGTAAAACTCATAAAAAATATCATAGACTTGAACCGCTTGGTATGTGGACATAAAACAGTTCAAATATAATACGTGAAATATAATGCGTTATAATTCTCACAGAATTTTGATTAAATGAAAATACCTTGCAAGGCTTATTTGACGGCCGGCATAGTCCAGTGGTAACGCATTGGACTGCCATTCCGAAGGTCGCGGGTTCGAACCCGGCGTGCGCAAATAAATTTTATTCGATTAATTTGTGTTATTTCACAATTAATTAATTAAAATAATATATAGTATATTTGCGGCACGTTCCAGAGTGGAAGATACTACCAGTATCGCCCTGGTGTAAGACCACCATTCAGAATTGAAACGTTGCTCCAAATGGCTTTACCCGTGTTTAGTGACTAGATCTGAATAGCCAGGTACTTCCCCACCTTCCTCTCTCTCCCTTCCCCAATTACCTTCAGCCTCACAACATCCCCCAATTGGGGATGCCATAGTCTCACTGGCTCCAGACGGAAGCAGTTGGGACTCTTGTGAGGTATTCACTATAAAAATAAAAAAAACCTACGCTCACCAACAATTGAACAACTACAAAGTATTGGATACTAAAATATTATTAGAATACTAAAATTCAGAAAAAAACCAAAGTGATGGAATAATTGTGTACTTAAAAAATAATTTGGACGGAGATGTTCAAGACATGAACTTGCACGATGCAAATTGTATTAAAATAAAATTAAATCATGATACTCGAATTTTTTAAATCTCACCACATGTCACCACTGTTTTATCCTTTGTCAAAGTTTGAAAACCCATCCGGCAATATTTTATTCGAGTTTCGTTGAGTAATGTACGTACGTACCTACAATGGCGCGCTTTTACAATCACAACGAAATGGTATGGCACCATTCGTCTCATTTTTAACTATTATTATTAAGTGTGTATGAAAGAGCGAAGATGCTTTTTGACACACTTGCTTATAACAGCTGTTGAACACGAGAAACAATGCCAATGACAGTGACGGAGTGTGGATTTTTTTTATAAATTTTTGTTTTTAATTGAAATAAAATGTTACCGGACAGTAAAGTGCCCATAACATTTTTTACTCCAAATGTGCTAAGGAAAAGCTGGTTAAAGTTTGTCGGGTACGTGCCGATACACCCTGTATAAATGGAGACATAAACATCAACATCCTTGCCACCGGGAAACAGCACCCGTAGTCACGTTATTATTCGCTTCTTCTCCTCTCTCACGAGATGGGATACTTGCAACAGTTAACAAACCAACTAGAGTAGAATGCAATACTAAAAAATTAACACCCACTCAGACTTGCATAGATCATATCAGGATTAAAAATAACAAAAACTACACACCAATCAACTGTCACTGACCACAACATATAAATGTACAATCACAAATCAAGTTTATCAATACAGAAAATACATTTTAAACTAAATAACATCGACTATGATACATTCAAAACCTTGTTGCAAAATGAGACCTGGAAAACAATATACTATACTCAAAACCTGGAAAATGCTTGGCAACTCTTTGTCGAGCGTTTACAAACTAAGATAGATAAAAATTAGTTCAACGATAACAAAAACTTAAAATTGCAGATACAAACCAAATCCTAAGACCTCATATCTCAGTATGACTACTTAAATGTATATAAAAGAGAGATGTTCTTCATCAATAAAAAAACGGTCCATTCAATCTATCCCACATATTTTTTTAAAAGCTACAGGAATATACGAATATGTTCTAAATCAACAAAAAACTTCAAACAAAATTATTATTAAAAATAAATTATGAAATAATTGAAGGCAATTATTTCTTGGAATAACTTTATTGAGTAAAACCTCAAATTGTAATATTCATCCTCGACTTACAGAAAATAAGTGTTTTAGATAGGTTTATCTAAAACACGCTGTCTAGATTGCATTTAGTTCGGGTTGAATCTTGCGATCATACATAATAATATTTGCCAATAAAAAAATGTGCGGTGAAAAAATGAAGACAATGTTGGTAGTTCTTATTCGAAGTATAATACAGTTAAAATGTGACCGAAGGGGATAGGGTCCCATCAGCTCAGTGGTAGAGCTGTGCCCCGGCAAGGTAAGGGCCTGGGTTCGAGTCCTAGATGTGACAGTATCCTTTTCTGATTTTTCTGTTTCAGATTTTCTTTTAGAAATCGCTAATATTGTCTTCAATTATTAAATATTACAATTTGAGGTTTTACTCAATAAAGTTATTAGAACAAATAAAAAAAATTGTGACTCTAATAATGACCCAAAAAGTATATGTCTGTTTGTGCGCTTAGTTCTCCAAAACTACGCAACAGATTGTAATACGGTTAACAATATCGTTTAGAGAATTTTTTGCGGAAGGTTATGCATGTATTATATTTATAAAAAAAATTAGAAAAGTCGATGTACTCTAATCAAATCAAAAAATATATTTTCGGGCGCTTTCATTGCTAACGCTGGCTCAACCTTAAAAGATACTACAAAATAATTTACCACAAAATCTTGAAAAGGCCCACCAAAAAGTCTGGTAGTATATGTCTTTCTCGTAAAAATAACCCACAGTAATCATTTTTATCTTTTACATATATTATGTTTTATCTGCGACGCAATTTCGACCAACAAAATATTAATTCTCATCCGATAAAATATGTTTGTTATGTTGAGCATTTAATGTATATTAAAATTGCCCTGCACAGCATATAATTTAGATCAATATCTTTACAGAACAAGAAACAGAAAAATATAAAGATAACGGTATAGGAATTGAACCCAGGAT
This sequence comes from Hesperophylax consimilis, assembly GCF_061612785.1. Classification (NCBI taxonomy): domain Eukaryota; kingdom Metazoa; phylum Arthropoda; class Insecta; order Trichoptera; family Limnephilidae; genus Hesperophylax; species Hesperophylax consimilis. The sequence goes on along the minus strand of NC_142841.1, from coordinate 15,912,843 downwards.
ATTTTATCGTACCGGGTCAGGCGTCTTAAACCACTCGACCATTGGGACCTATTTATTGAGCATCATATTTGTTGTTATCATATTTCAAATTCAGAATTGAAAATATCATCTTGCAACTAATTTAGGCGCCTGTCCCGGTAGAACACATTTTTCAGGTACATATATAAATTTTAAATTTCGAACCATAAGCCGCTTTTAACGATTTTTTAAATTTTGTATTTTATTATATTACATATATAAGTTTGGGTAAGAATATTTTAGTGATTATCGTTGATTCACAAATAATTTTTAACGCTGCCTCTAATATCATGAATTTTTATTTTATTTAATGACCCACATTATATAATTCAAAATACAAAATAATATAGTAGCACATATCCGTACAAAATTGAGTTTTAAAAAAACGTTCCTTATGGGGAATTATCTATTTTCGTTGCGTTTACTTGCACTATTTCTCCAAGTCTTGCACTGACTTAAGAACTGATTATCTACTATAATAAGGATGGGTTGTTTTATAGAATTTGAACAATTCCTCAAATTTCTATGTATGTCCTATTCAAGTTCTGTTATTGTATAATTATAGGCCAGTTACTTGACAGAACTGAAATAATAACAGAACTTGAAAAGAACTTACACAAAACTTGAAAATTAAGTTTGAAATTTGAAGAATTGTTCAAATTCTCTGAAACAACCGGTCCTAAGAGTGCATTCACACAGTAAATCGTAAAAATTAAAACATTGAACATGATAATATTAAATACATATCTACTAAATTCCATTTTTTTAAAGAGAAACAATACATAAAATCAGAACTCCTTGTAGCAAAGTCATTATTTATATAAGAAATAAGGAATAGAAATATGAGGATTTGAGGAACCCTTTCAATTTTTCATCACCAAAAAAACTACTAAACCACATTTCACCACTATTGCGTGATATCAGCCCTCCTAACAGCGTGCTTCACCTTTCTTCTCTCCCATCTACTCCCCTTCCCCCGCCCTTATCAGCAGTTAGGGGCAGCCTACTGTACTGCCAGCAATCTTCACGCAAAGATGGTGTTGCCATAATGATAATAATAATTATTATAAGACCGCTATCTGCGAGTGTCTGTTACGGCATTCAATGTACGGGGTTATGATCTCGCGTTTTGCCTCCGTTTTCTTGCATCCATAGAATGTGGAATCTTACAAAAATAATATAACCATTGTTTGACTAAGAAACTGAGTCTTTAGAATTGTATATTACGTAATATTCATAATATTATCAGGATCTATAACAAACATTTGCGGTAGGTTTTGGGTTCTGCATACTACTAATATCCCTATATTTAATATAGTTATAAAATTTTCTCTATACTGCTATCCCCATTCAAGAGACCTTGACATATCTTTCATTGCTACTCTTTAGGGATGCTGTGTGGATAGTATTTCTAGGGGAAGAAAAGTAAACACTTAACGAGATCCATATTATAAGAGGGAGAGAGAGAACACAAGAGTCAGTAATACTTTCAACAGTCCAGGAGTTGTCGTCAAGATTCAGTGACTAAAACGACAAGTTGTCAAAAGTCTGTCAAAGTCTGTTTGTCATGTCGCGCTGTTTTCTTAAACATAATGTTTTTACTTTAACTGGTCAATAGTTTAAATCGATTAATTAGATTTTTAAAAAGTCCCTTCAATCAAGTAATAAAAGCGATTCCTTCAGCTTTGAAGATAGGTTTGGTTTGTGAAAGAGCAGCGCACAGAATTTAAATGATAAAATTTGCTTTATAATAAAGCACAGATATTAAAGGCCTCGTTCTTCCGAAAGAAAACCCCTTTCATACGATAAAATGCCGCGGTGTCTTCTCCTTTAGCCAACGTTTCGGACAGCGTCACAGTGTCCATCGTTATGGCAGATGTGTTATTAGAAACTCCAATAAACCCTCTCTCTTTCGCCTGTGAAATGATTGGCCAGCCTCTGTGTTTCCTCCTTCCAACAATAAGGGTGTCTTTATTACCTAAGTTTACTCTTTGCTCTACTTTGAATGATTCTAATAACTAACTGTAATCCTGTTAAAAGCAATCAAGATATTTATTTGAATCTTACATTCAATACTACTTTCCACTCCACTCGCCCTTGTGAGGGACTTATGTAGGTAGGTACGTCCTTTACTAAAACAAATTATTAATTATGATTAACTTTGAATTGTTTCTTTTAAATTAATTTTTATTACTGGTTTATTGAACAAATATTAGATATACTTAAGAACAAAGCAATCATTGGTTCAATTAATATTGATTTGAGCTTGAGAATAGGCCTCGGAAGATAGCGTGACCGTTGTTAGTAGCAAAACTCACTACACCCACCCACTCACACACACACTCTACCCAAACACACATACACACTGGCAGTGTTGCCAAAATCATAGTTGACGTGACGAAATGGGTCGAGCACCCGACAACCATCCCCTTCTGTAGCTTAACAACCCCATCTCCTAAAAATTCTGACGAACCAATTATTACAAGAGTTCCCTGCCAATTATAATTGATATATTTTAATAGGTAACATAATCAATCAAAGGTCATGCCAATATTAATGGTAAAGCTCAGAATGTAAACATCTGGAACCGTATTTCGTGTATTTATGTTGCCAATATAATATTATACTTGATCAAATATTGAAACAATCAGAATTTTTGATATCATGGCAATTTGCAAATTCAGGTAGTGGTTGTTAGTGAAGTATTGTTCTGGTGGCTACAAATATATGTAAAATTTGTGTCAGTATTGAACAAAACTGTGTAATGTAATCACGTATCAGACAGGCGGGAAGTACCAATATTATTTTATGAATTAATCTTTTATTCGAAATGCGTATTTATTCTGTTAAAATATTTGACAGGTGCTTAAATGAATTAATAGCGTCACTGATACAATGGCGTGGTTTGACTGAACTAGATGCAGTGGATTTTAACAGCCGTTCAAATATCTCATTCGTGGACACATTTTCTTTCAATGGCTTTCCTTTTCATGATCGGTGGCTCATTTTTATGTTCGATTTGTGTGAATATATATAAGTATGTCATATTTTTTCAATTTTACAAACATTCGACAGGTGAATATATTCATTGAAGAGGAAGATAATACTAACAAATCTAAACGAAATATAAAACAAAACAAGACACAGAAAACAAAAAAAGATAACGGTCACAACTAGGAATCGGATCCACATAATTATTAATGAAATTGTACGTACTTACAACAATATATTCACTGTAAGTATGGTGTTTGAAATAATTGAATAAAATATAATTACACAAGTACTATGCACTCTTTCGCTGCAGCAGTTGGTCCAGTTTCTTCACCACATAGGATTCTTGCTGCAGAGTCTCCATCTTCTATCTTCGTGTCACCTGTTTCTGTACTACATTTTATTTAACTTAATTTTTATAATATTTATATTTTTTGTAATACCTGCATCAACTGTAAAGTGCCCCTAAGGTGATATCTCACAAAAGCGGCGCTATACAAATTGTCCAATAAATAAATAAATACTATTGTAAGTGTTAAGAATTATTGGTTGAAACAACACGTGGTGTTAGAAAAGTACCTAATGATGATGACTGTAGTTGTTTGTGGCAAAGCAAACACCTAATGTTGCCAGCATCCGTGTTGACATGGTGAAATTCAAACACCTCACCACTCACCAGGTCTTCAGTAACGTGACATTACTCGTACCTGGCAACCTTTCACTATCGCTAACTGGAACTACTAATTACCCGAACCCGTAACGCAAAATGTTCATCCAGTGTAAATGACGATCTGAGCGGTAAGTTCCTTCAATCTGATTTTAGATTGTCGAAAGTTGGGATTAAAACTGAATGGGGTATTTTCACAAACTATAAATACTGTTAAAAATGTGTGGAAAATATTCAGTTTACTTTTCTGATTCTGATCATTATACTAAAAGTGTGTGATTTTAACATTTTCATTCAAAATTACTGATCTTAAAAAAGATCTAAAACCGCACATTTCGAAACGGTTCTAACTGCCTACAACTTCATTACGACATAGAAAAAGCTATTTCGGCTTATTTGCTAAATGTTCTACAATATTATAAGTGGCTTAACCCATGTTTTGTGACCAAACCTGAATAGTGGGGTGCTTACCAACCTTCGTATTTCCTTTCTTCTTCATCTGGAAATGTTTTTCATAAATATCACTGGGTGTTCTACAAAGCAAAAAAAGCAACTGAAAATAAACCATCTCAAAATTACCCAAATAGATAATTTTTGGTTTATAAAATTATCAAAAAGCTGTTATTTACAGGTGTCACGAAATTGGTGATAAACGACAAATGAAGTAGACATATTTAAATAATATTTAAAAAAATTTAAGTCTTTGAACCTCATTTTTTTTTACGTCTTTCAACCTCAGTTTCGGTCGCTCCTGGACTCACTGATCCCTAGATTCCTACCCAACTCTAATACATTTCCTTAAAAAAGATCCTCCACACAGCATCCCCAAAGATGCCCTGAGGAAAATAATTTTCCTCAGGGCATCTTGTGTGGGGAGAATGTAAAATTAAAAAAAAATCATTTTGTGGTATATAATACCGCGAGCATTACAATTAACTTCAATTTGTGATAGTTATTTGCGTCACACATGGTAAATTGTTGTGTTCATAACAAAATCGCAATTAATCCATAGAGAGCTAAAAGGTTTAAGCTATTTTTGGAATCCTAATATCTCCGAATTGACAAAAATCATACTAATTTGTTGAACAATCGCTCTGTAAAGTGAAAAGTGACACGCACAGCACATTTTCGAAATGTTTAACAATAAATTTATCGTGTAGGCAGATTTCAAAAACAGTTGTGGGAGTGAATCCACTTTACCCGTTATGAATGAATTTTATCCGTTTGTTTATCTTTCAAATCGGCGTTTTGTCATCTAATATTTTGTCGTGAATGAAATTACACTGCTCTTGAATGAATAAGGAAAACTACTAGAACGACGGGTTGTTTCGGAGAATTTGAACAATTTTTCAAATTTAAAACTTTATTTTCAAGTTTGTCAAGCAACTAGCCTATCATGATATAATAATAGAACTTGAATAGGACTTTCATAGAACCCGAAAATGAACGTTAATTTTTTATGAATTGTTCAAATTCTCCGAAACAACCCATCCTATGATATTTTTATACTCTTCTCATAGTTAACAGAATAAGAAAATCTTATTTATTGCCATGGCAATGCATTGACTTAATACAACAATGAGGCAAAGGTATTTTTATTTTTTAAAGGTCTGAACATAATAATTACTATAATAACTTTGCTCAACTTGTTATTAACATCGCAAAATGCAATAAATTAACATTTACACGTAATAAAAATAAAATATCCATTGTATACACACTAAACGGCACACACATCAATGAAGTAAAATATATCAGGGACCTTGGGGTAATACTGGATGTAAAATTAAACTTTAACCAACACACTGATGACATCATTAACAAAGCCAATAAAATGCTGGGATTTATAATTCGCATAGCAAAACCCTTCCACAACATAAACACTTTATATTCCCTTTAGACCTCATATAATCGCCCGCACCTGGAACACTGTACACCGATCTGGACTCCTTTATACCAAGCCCATATCGAAAGAATAGAAAGAATTAAAAAAAAAATTCAACACATAAATTATAAACTAAACTCACACTTCTCAAATTATACCGAATCCATTAAATTTCATAATTTTAACTCCCTCCAAACACGACGTCTAATTTTGATCAAATATTATTGCTTAAAATAATAATGGTCTGGACTCACCAGAACTTACCAATTTAATAAATCTTCATATTCCGTCTAGATCAACCCGAAAATCTGATTTATTTTATCTACCCTCGTGTAGAACAAACATTCGAAAAAATTCCCCAATTCCTCGTATATGGGCACAATATAATAAAAAAATTTACAGCATTGACATTTTTGGTAATAACCTAAAGAAATATCGATATGAAGTAATGCGTAAAGTCGATTATTAATATGAGAGTATGGAATGTATCGGCAGCATCTCCTATCCTCTTCCTATTTTCCTATTCTTCTCCCCTTCCTTTAACACCAAATTAATTTTAAGATATTAAAACTTCATTTCCAATGAACTTTAACATTAGATACTTATGTGGCTTGACTTCAGTTAACTTGTATATTTATATCTATCATTGTATATTATATAAAAGCTGGTTGTTTCTTACAAAATAAATAAATAAATAAAAGTACCAGCAACTAATATTTTTATTTTATTTATTTTTATTTATTTATTACTTATAAATTATTTAACATTATAAATGATAACAATATGCAGACTTATATATATAATTTTTTAGTTTTTTTATTCTACAACTCCATAAGTTGAGCTCCAGGAGCTCAACATATGTATATGTCAACAGATGTCTCTTAGTTTATTTATTTATTTTTTTATTTTTTTATTTTATTGTTTGTTTGTTAATATTACATAATACAATTAATGAACTTAAAATGTCCAACTAGGCGATTGCCCGTTTTAGGACATTCCAATATGATAATGTTTTTACATGTAAAATTATAGTAAATTATAGTGTTGACTATTCTGTTGTTAAAAAAATACATATGTATATTCATATTCTAGAATACTTTCAGTTATATCACGACATATTTTACTATTGTTTAGCTGACATAATAAACTAAAGAAATATTAATAGATAAAAACAAGAAAATGAATTTGAAAATGAAACTGAATTGAAGAAATTCTGTTGGTAAAGTAATACAAATGTATATTCATAATCTAGTATACTTTCAGTTATACCACGACATTTTTTTTTTTTTTTACTATTGTTTAGCTGATATAATAAACTAAAGAAATATTAAAAGATAAAACAAGGAAATGAAAAATAACAAAAAATAAAAAATGAAAGTAAAGAAGGAACTTTTCCTTGCAGGAAAAATATCACGAAGAATTGAACAATTTTCGAACTTTCTTTATGTAAAAATACAGTTCCTGTAATGCTAATATAATACCAATATAAGTTAAAATGTAAAGAACAACATTGCTCGTGAAATATTGACAGCAATTATAAATGGGGAAAACTGGGAAAATCTCGTAAAAATAGCAATTAATAGATTCATAGACACCATAATGGGTATGATTAAAGATGGAGGCTTAAATGATATATTGAAATCACTTGTTACGGCGAATAATGGATAAGAATAACCTTAACATATTACAATGGAATGCTCGAAGCTTACATTTTAAGAAACCTGATTTAGAAATATATTTACAGAGTCAACACATTAAAATTGCCCTAATATCAGAAACTTGGCTACAATTTCCTTACATTTTGACATTTAAAGACTATACAACATATAGACGAGACAGAGCCGATGGCTATGGAGGAGTTGCAATCTTAATCCATAAAAGTTTACAGTCAATTGAACGAACCCTAGATATCATCGGATCCTGTGAATTAGAATTATGCAGTGTTAACTTACTCAATGCTGGAAATCTGAAATCCGTCAACGTGATATATTGTCCTAGTAATATAAATGTTACAATTCAAACATGGAGGAAAGCTTTTGATCAGATGGGATCAGGTGCACTAGTAGGCGGTGATTTCAATGCCCACAATCCACTATGGGATAGAGCTATACGAGATACAAGGGGAGATCTCATTGCAGAAGCCTGCCAAGATTCAAACCTTATTATTGTCAATAACGGAGATATAACAAGATTAGGACATCCCGGACAAAGGAGTTCGAGCCCGGATATTACCCTGGTATCTTCAGAGCTCCTACTGACTTGTAACTGGAGGGTAGATTCAGATACGATGGGTAGTGATCATTTACCAATAATTATCACTTTAGAAGAAAATTGTTGTAACTATGAACCAATTTTGAAAAGAAATTTCAAAAAAGCAGATTGGAACAAATATAAATCCACGGTGGAAAAATTAATACAAAATCTTCCAGAACAAGCATTGTCAATCCAAGAGTACTATGATAAATTAGAAGAAGTTCTAAACAAAGGTGCAGATGAAAGTATTCCATTCTTTAAGAAGTCTAAAAATAAAGAATTCAAACCGAAGTCATGGTGGAATCAAGAAGTCTCGAAAGCTATAGCTGAAAGAAGATTAGCTCTGACTCGTTTACGGAAAAATGTTAATATTGACAATTACATAGAATTAAAGCGCAAGGAATCGAGTACTAGGCGGATAGTAAGAAAAGCAAAAAGGGATGGATGGAGAAAGTTCTGTGATTCTGTTGACTCTAATACAACCTACTCTGATATGTGGAAGAAAATGAAATGGTATAAGGGAATAGGAACCTCCCGTCCAAATATCTTTGAGAATAGCGAATCAGCGTTAGAGTATCTAAAATATCTGGCCCCAAACGAAGATCTAATTGAACATGTGTGGACAGAAGAAGAAACCTCGGATACTTCTGGCATTCACAAACCGATAACAGCTTCTGAACTAAAATCAGTATTAAAAATGAAAGATACATCCCCAGGAATAGATATGATATCTTATTCTATGATAACTAATTTACCTACTTCTTGTCATTTGCTTATTATCGATTTATTCAATTCAATTTTACGAACTTCCATATTACCTATGCAATGGAAACAGGTAAAAATTGTGCCTATAATTAAACCCGGAAGAGATCCGAAACTTATGACCTCTATAAGGCCAATTTCGTTAATTTCATGTCTTTGTAAAACTTTCAACACTATAATTACAAGACGATTAGAGTGGTATTTAGAAAGTAATTTTTTATTCGATAAGTCTACAATAGGATCTAGAAGAAAACTATCAACCATGGATAATCTGGGAAGAATGGTTACAGAAATACAAGTTGCCCAAACAACCAATGCCGTTACAATTGCTGCTTTTGTAGACATTAAAGATGCATACAATAATATAAAGATCGAAGAGGTCATTAAGGTTCTCATCTCTAAAGGTATAAAAGGAAAAGTTATAAAGTATATCTGGGAATATTTTAAACAAAGAATGATCATTATTAAAGAATCTAACATATTTGCTACACAAAGGTGCTCGAGAGGACTACCGCAAGGAGATCCCATGTCTGCCCTCCTATTCAATATTGGAACTTCTGGTATAGGAAACCATCCTCAAGTGAAACGCGTACAGTACATTGATGATTTTGGTATTTATTATTCAAGTAAGAAAGTAAAAACATGTGAAGACATTATTCAACAAGCTCTGTTAGAACTACAGAATGCTCTTCAAATAAAAGGTCTTGAAATATCGGAACATAAAACGAAAATATGTCTATTTGCAAGGGGAAAGAGACGAAACATCCTGAATATTAAAATAAATGATATACTTATAGAAAGAGTGGATGAACATAAGTTCCTTGGGGTGTGGTTGGATTACAGACTCGCTTGGAATAAACATATAAATAATACCTGTCTAAAATTGAACCAGCCGATGAATATTTTGAAAGTGTTGTCAGGCAAAAGCTGGGGAATTCATCCACTTCATATGAGAAGATTGTACACGTCCCTTATAAGAAGTCGATTAGATTATGGTAGTATACTCTTTCATAATTCTGCCAAAAGCAATATTGAAAAATTAGAGAGAATACAATCACGAGCCTTAAGAATATGTGGAGGCTTCCTGAACTCAACTCCGGTGCATGTCTTACAAAGTGAAATGTGTGCCCCTCCTTTGCATATAAGAACTTGGAAACTAGCTGCAAGATTTTGGCTAAGAGCTGTATCAATTGAAAATAATCCACTTGTTTTGGAAATTTTCAAACTAAAATCCTTGATACAAAACAGATTCTGGAATAATAAAAAATTACCTATGTTGATAAAAATTTGTACAGAAACTATTGATTGGAAAACAAATAGAAACAAATGTCTCGATATGTACTCCTTCGAAACCTGGGTTGGAGCAATTAATTTAGAATATATTGCAGTTGATATTCATGATTTCAATTACCCCAAAAGACATCTTTCATTGAGAGAAATTAGTAATGTCGTAAGCGATATGCTAATTAAGAAATATTCAGGATTCTACCAGATCTACACCGACGGATCGAAAAAACCGGATCAAGTTGGAGCTGCCTTCATTTCAATACAAAACAATTTTACACATAAAATAAAACTGAATAAAAATTGCACTATTATGAATGCAGAATTGATAGCAATCAAAGAAGCTGTGGAGTATTCAATTAAAAATAACTGGAATCAAATTGTAATATTAAGCGATTCTAAAAGCGCGCTTCAACATATCAAAAGTGTTTCAAAAGGAATTGCCTGCAGAAAAATAGCCTACAATATTGCAGATCAAATAATGCGGCTACAGCAGAAAGGTATGCAAATATGCTTGCAATGGATTCCATCTCACGTAGGAATACATGGGAATGAAGAAGCGGATTTGTTAGCAAACGAAGCATGTGTGAATGGACACATGTATGACTGGAAACCAGATGCCGAAGATTACTGCCAAAAAATTAATTTAACATGTAATATGATGTGGAATCAACATTTTGAGACTTTATCTACCAATAAGGGTATATGGTATAGAAAACTCCAAAAGGAACCGTTTAAAGAACCCTGGTTCACTGAGGTTAATCTGAAAAGATCAGAAATGAGAATAATTTTTAGATTAAGATCCGGACATGCACTAATGGGAAGAGTATTGTGTTTGATAGGCCTCTCTGATTCTCCAATGTGCTCAATATGTGATGAAATTGAAGATGTCCAACATACATTAACAAAGTGCATTAAGTATGAACAACAGAGAGTGACAATATTGATGACCTCGGACCCATCGGAAGTTCAGAATTTAATAGCCTCAACAGAGTTCTATGCCATATCAAGAATCATGAAATTTATTCGATCATGTAAATTGGAAAATATTTGAAAGTGTAATCTTGGACAAAAGGCACCTTTTAAAGAACTTATAAATTATAATTAAAATATTTTAATATTGTAATTTTAAAAACAGATGAGGCAAAAAATGACAGCATTATGTGAGTCAGAAGCCTCGTTAATAAATTAAAAAAAAAAAAAAAAAAAAAAAAAAAAAATGTAAAGAAGAATGTAAAGATTTATTAAAAAATTATAGATTTCTGTTTAATATGGTACGAATATGACAAATTAGATTCCTGTTTAACATATTAATTAGTTTATTTTATTTGTCAAGAGAGCGACATTAGTAAATTCCTCTTTTACCAAAGTAACCTACGTTCTTTTGTTTTCTGATATATTTTTCTCTTCTTGCTTATACAATTTTTGGACTCAACAAACAACAGCTTGTGACCGAAGTGTTCTCCTGTTTTAGTATTATAAATGGAAATGGAGTAGATAATAAATGTGATTGACATACCAAACAGTGCTTTAATGTAACAGGTATCTAGCGTTATGCGTGGCCTGAACCCTTTAATTATTAGGAGACGAAATTTGGCCCCAAACATCATACGAATTTGGGTTCCTGATATTTAAAGGTTTAATCGATTAATTTTTGTTACATTTCTTAATCCCCCCGCATTCACTCTTTTTTGGTTATCGGTATTTTATTGTTGTGTTTGTCTCATTCTTACTTCAATGCATTTATTTATTTATTTTATATTTCTTCATTCTCTCCATAAAACGGTTACACCAATATATTACGGAGAAGATAACAAATTTGAAGTGTTTATAAGTATAAAATAGTCATGGGGATAGTCTTAATATTTTGTGACATTCTTCAAAAGATGGTTACTGAACTGTCTGTAAGAGATGTTGAAAATATTGATGGTTTCTGTATTTGTCATAATTTTATCATATACCTACTGACCGATGAAGTTAAGATATAAGCAAAACGGTAACCGGATAAATCATCACAATGATAATTCATCATCACGTCATAAAAAGTGATGAAACAAAAACTTTATTAACTGGGTTATGTAGGTAAGGTTAGGTTAAAAAAATGTTTTTTCATCGTTTCTTATGACTTTAAATCACCTTTTAAAAATGTGTTAAATTGTCACTGTGTTGAGTTATCAGGGAACCAAGCAAAACCAAAGTTATATAAATACTTTATATCATCTAATAAATTCAAATTGGAAGGCGGACTTGGGTACCGCTACACCGGGAACCATTTATTGGATAACCAACACCTCTGTCAGATGTCACCCCACGTGGTTCGCTACTTTTGGTGATTTAGCACGGGTGCCCGAGTGGCGTGCCAGATCAGGAGATGCTGGTTTAGAGAGACCCTTTAATCTCTCGAACTGGTCTCTCGACCCATCGCCTTGCGCCGCAGTGGGAGGGATATATTCATATCTCCTTCACTCCTCGATACGCTGATCTCCAGATTCCACACAGCTCCCGAAAGATAACATAGGCTCTGATGGAAATAATTTTTTCCTCTTGTATTGGGTTAATATAAAAAAAAACATTATCCACTACAACTTCTCTTCTCTTACTCAAAGCTTGGAGTTATTCAGTTTAATTGATTCTGGTTTAGTTGGGAAGTGACGGCTTAAATCAAAAATTTAAATACACAATTATGTACGTAGATAACAAAAGCTTTTCACACCGAAATTTGCTACAAATAAACTATTGCCTGGTGGCAATTTAAATTTTTAAGTAGGCTTTAACCTATATTGGGAAGAGTTTGGGAATTTGCTATTATTGTTGGTAGGTGTAAATAATTGAATGGCCTACTAAAACGTAATTTAGCTGGTACAAAATCATGCTAATCTTTGTTTAACATGTTATTGTTAGGTTTCAAAGCCTTTATTCATATTCACGGCTAGTTATCGACGCTTTCCCGTTCATGTTATATTGGAAACAATCAAATCAATGCTTAATTGTATATGATGCAATGTCCGGGAGCAAGGGCAAAAATGGATGCTGGTGTGACTAGTTTTATTTTATTTTTAAATGTCTTTATTATGAATAGAATACTATTAAGGAATGATAGTTGCACATTCACTGATATATTAAAACTAATTATCGATTATTGTTTTCTACGATTCCAGAGTGAGAACAATTTCGCGAAATTTTAAAATGGTAATGTAGGAGAAAAAAACACACCACCCAAATATAATCAATTTTATGAAAAAAAAACTGAATTGTTTTATTGAGTTACCATGACAGCTTACTTTTTAAATTAACCTAATTATTGATAACAAAAAATTAAGTAGTGTTATTGGATATTCAAAATTTCCATATCGTATCGGTCAGTGAGTGAGTTGGCATCGCGTTTTAGTCCCACCCATTTTCGTTCATTTCTTCGACTGGCTAAGTCGTCCATCACAACACGAGCAATATTTTCCGCTAACTATGGTGGCATTATGAGATTTAAAATATTGTCAGGTTATTCGTAATCCGGGAATATTTGTCTTTCTTTTAAACAAAAAAAATATTTTTAATTGTACGGAAATTACTTGAGACACTTTTCGTAGTCATGAATTATGAATTTTTTGCAAATATTTCTTCAACTTATTTTTCTGTACAATTTAACGCATCTAAAATATTCAAGCCGATGACAATATTACAGTCAAAAAAACTTACTTATTAATGATTAAACGTTACAGTATTTTTCATTTGAAGCATTTTCAGTGTACAAAAAGACTAGCAGAACTTTTTTTATTGATAAACCTTTTATAAATTTTATGTAAATTTACATTTTTTAAATCAAAACGGAATTTCACAATCAAACTTGAAAACCTAAAAAATCTTTTTTATTAAATATTAAAATACGTTAGATAGTTTTACATCAGCTAGTGAGTAGGTACCTACCCGTTAAGAGTTAATTTTTATATTAAAATTTCATACGTATGAACATTAAGAAATTAAGATGGCCATTGCAAGCTAAAACTCGAAAGGCACAAAATAATCAAAAATAACATTTTTAAATTATTTTCCAAAGAATACAGCAATATTATTGATTGTCCTTTTGCTGTTGGCAGAAGTATCACTTGCTCCCTTTGTATCGCGGAAGACGGGCGCGATTGTCCGTGACGATTGCAAACAAGGGTGCGACAATGGGATGGCATTCTTCGGAACGGTCCGAGACAAGATCTGCTGTACACAGGGCCGGCCCTGAGCCATACGGCGCCTGGTGCAACTAAAATTTTGGCACCCCTTATCAAAACCAGTAGACGCCTAGGTAAGTTATCACTGTAATCAATAATATTTGGATAATTTGTATTTTTGTGTAGCGCCATTTTTATGGAAAATAATCTGTTTTAAAAAAGACTATCGTGTGTTAAGTATTGTCAGCGCCCTGGCAAGACGGAGGGGACTGCTCCAATTGCGCCAGCATAGGACCGGCTCTGGCTTTACCTTGTATCTACGTACTATACCTACGCTGTAACCTGTACCTACAGGTACAGTTTCTTGTACCAACTCGCATTGTCCCGGAGATTATCGCTAGCGTGGTGGAAAACGTCGGAGGAGTTAAATAAGAAAAATTATATTTCCACAATGCTGCAGTTGGAAATATTGATTCAGCTTTTCCTAAGATAAAACAACAATATTGGTAGATACTATAGTAAAAATGATATTTCATTTATTTGTAAAGTGCAGTTTTCGTGAGAAAAAACACCTTTAGGGCGCTATTTATATATAAATGCGGACTAATAATAATAATAAACTAGCAGTTAAAAACCCGCTCCGCGGGTTTTTGCTGCTAGGCCCTGCGGGCGGCACTTGGTTGGGCTGCGCCCAGTTGAAGTGATATTAACAACAGTTACATTTAATAGATAGATATTAGGTCATTCACAGAGAGAGGGTGAGTATATATTGTTAAAACACGGAACAGGAAGGAGTTAATGAATAATAACATGCTCAATTTAGGCATAATAAGAATGACAGTTGTTTGAATAAATGAAATTTTACGTATTTGTGATGGATTATTTCAAATGAAACACTATTATTGACTACATGTCTACAAATGATATTAACTGTTATGGTACCTAATATAATTTGCTCATAGGAGACTTGCAGTGCTTAAATATGTGTTACAACCGTCAATGTCTATAAGTTGAATCAATATCGTATAGTTTGTCACAACAATTAAAGATAGTTACAACAAAGTTGACTGAAATAATACATTATTACATATTGATTAATTGTACCCGTGTTTATGGATAAAAGGAGGGTAATTGTGCAATGTGATTAGCAGTCGGTTTAATTAAAAGGTGTGAATTTTACTCCAACTGGTGGTAATTCTTTTCCTAAAACTGTTACTGTATCTAATAAAGTTTAAAGTTAGATTATATATACACCTTCATCAGGAGAGTAAAAATCTATATATAAAGGTAGATTATTACAATATAGCGCCCCTGAGGTGATATCTCACAAAAGCGGCGCCATGCAAATTGTCCAATTAATAAATAAATATAATGTTTACATTTTATTATGTACGTATGCATTGATATACAATGGAAATAGATAAAATAATGTTATCCGATTAAACTTTATTTTATTAAAAAACAAATAACTTTTTTAACTTCACTTTATTATATACAACCAATACATGTTTCATGAACGAAGTATACACCGAAGTCAAAAATTAAATATAGATTACAATTGGAAAAAAGAAGTGGAAGGAGGGGGGAGGGGTAAGAGTAGGCTGGGTTTATAAGAATTAGGAATTACAATATGAAAGACCAGTTAAGTGGGAAAATATTTAAAAGAGAGTTTATAAAAAAAAAATTCTTGTTAATTACATCTACTTTTATAAACATGTTCTCTTATTTCTAAAATTTCGAAATTATTTATTTGTGATGCTTTATATCCTGTGTGAAGTATTTTAAGACCTGAAATTTTTTTTTGCATATAACCATAAAACAATATATTCATAAGACAAATAACATTTAATAACGGTTATTCTAATAAATTGATAGTTGAAATACTAAATAAAATAATTAAACATATTATCTTCAAACGGTATTTTTACCCTAGTTCTTAAGATATAAATAAACAATGGCGTAGAATTCTGTTTGTGGATAACGACACTTCTAAAATTATATATGTATATAAACATTCCTGGTACTATTCAACCGGCGTTTTACACTAATTACAGAATGAATAAATATATTCTTAATAATATAGATTGCGAAAATCAAACAAAAAAATCAGGAGTTTATAAACTCAATTGGGCTGGATTGTAATTTATTTTACAAAGGTAGAACCAATAGAAACTTTGAAGTCAGAACTAAAAAACATCTCGGGGTTCTAAATGGAAATAGTGAATATGAGTTTGCAAATCATCTTTTGAATCACACTTTCGATAAAAATTCAGGACTTAAAATACCTCACTCAGGATTAAAGCATCGCAAATAAATAATTTAGAAATTTTAGAAATTAGAAAACATGTCAATATAAAATCAGATGTAATTAATAAGCAAAAAAAAAATTATAAATAATAATGAAAAATGCCATTGCAAAGTAGAACTAAACTTCCAGAAGAAATCTTATTATTAAACGCTTGATGTTCAAGTAATTTTGCATATTTAAATATACGCGCCAGTCATTTGATTCGTTTCTTCACCGCCAGAGGGGCGCTCTGTCGGCCACCTAGCCGCGATGCGTATCGGGTATCGGCCATATTGAATTAACGCGTCCTTTTTTCGTCAAACGTCAAACGTAATCACGTAATTGTGGATAATTTTCACTGTAATGTAATTAATCCAATGGATTATGAACTTTCTAAGACATATTTTCTTCGATATTATCCAAAAATTGTATGAGCAGAAACGATATTTTTTAAGAAATATCGTATTACATGTGGCGATTCTATTTCAGTATGAAATCGTGTCTTAATCTTTAAAGTCTTATTTAAACACAATTTGAATTTGACCAATCACAGGGCCTACACCTTCCAGACGCTGGAGTAATAATATTATCAGATACATTACTAACACATTATGATAATAATTTTACGTACATTTTTATTAATAATCGATCGGAATCTATAAGCAACGCGAAGCAATCTCCACCAAGCTCCATTATTGTTATTTTTAAACATGAAAATAATTTTTTCATAGAATTAGTTTTTTTTTAAGATTATTTCTCTGAATTAAATTTCCCTTCTGCGTAGTAGTTTTAAATTCTTGCTGTCACCCAGAATTTTGTTTGGTATCACTTTAAAATGTCACCTTCGAAAGTTATAAATTTTTAAAAAAATAATAATTCACCTTCTCTAGATTTTTTGACATATTATATCAGATTAAAATTGTGTGAAAAAGCCATATACAGAACTTAAAAATACATATTGTATTCCTATTACAGACTTGGGGGGTTATAATTAATTGGCCAAAATCTAAATTATACATACCAAAAATGGTGTGTGCAAATGAACAGTGGGCTTTGAGCAATCATCATACTAACAATTATTTGCGAAATTTGGGAATCCAATAAATAACTTAATTGCAGAATTTGAAATATCATCACACAAATTTTATTGATTGTGACTGTGAATGTTCGCGATATATTCATGTACTTTGAGAATCTATTAACATTATTTATTGTTTTAAAATTAAAATATGATATATTTATCCAAAACACTAACTAGGTTGCATTTAGTTCAAGTTGAATCTTGCGATCATACATAAAGATATCAGCCTATAAAAAATCGCGGTGATAAAAATGAAGATAATGTTGGTAGTTCTTATTCACAGTGTGATACAGTTAAATATGACCGAAGGAACTAGGGTCCCATTAGCGCAGTCGGTAGAGCAGCGCCCCGGCAAGGCGAAAATCCTGGGTTCAATCCCAAATGCGATCTTTATCTGATTTATGTGTTTCAAATTTTCGTATTATGAATCGCTAATATTATCTTCAATATTACAATGTAGGTTCAACTAATTAGGTTAAATAAACATTTTAGTAAAACTGTTCAAGATAATTGAGCAAAATTACTATGTTCCGTAGATACAAGAAATAATAATATTAGTTAAGATGAGAATGATAAGTAAAATGATATTTAAGTTAAGAAATAGTATTACATATTACCTGTATGTGTACTCAAATTAAACCAAATTTAAAAAAAAATTACTTAACCATTAAAATGGCCACCATCTTGAAACGGAACGGGCAAGAAAATTTACAAACAGGACTTCGCAAGGCTCACTCTATAAAAAATGCATCGTCTCATGCAATTCTTCTGCTGTTGATTCTTGACATTACGCAACTTAAGTATGTAATTCATCTGGTACTAGATTGTTCCATCATTCAATTTCTCGTATATTCTCTCTTTGCGCTTATTTTTCTGTTAAACCGATCTTCTGTTCACTCCCACCACCTAACCGTCTGTTTCTTGCAATCTTTTCTAATCACCACGATTGTTATGTGGTGATACACAATTTCAAACGCACACGCCTCAGAGATCATATTTCTACAGCATTCAGTAAAGTTTTATTTAAATCATTCAATTAAGTTTTCTTCTAATTTCATGTCATGAAACAACTTTACATCGATTAAACAAAATGTACTTAACCTGTCATTTTTAATTATTGTTTGTTATGTAGGTATTTATAAGAAAACAAAGCTACTTTATTTTATAAAAATGCTTCAAGTGGGTTTACTTCTTGATAGTTCTAAATACAGTATAACATTGTACAGAAAAATACCTCTGGTATTATCGAATGCAACGTGAACCGTGAAACACGATGTGACAAATCCGACATGCGAAAAATATCAAGAAAAAATATATTTTTGAGAATTTTATAAACGGAGTTTGAAGAAGGAGAAACATTGTTTATTAAATATTATTTTCGTTCTAGTCTAGAAACCAATACAATATTAAATTCATATTTGGTTCCAGTTTTTCAGTTATCCAAGTTATTATATATTGTAGCAACAAATTAGTTTTCCTGGTATGAACGATATTGACTTTACAAAGTTTTTATTTATTTATTCAGTCTTTATTGTGCTTAGTAATTGCACTATTTCCAAACTATAAAGCCTAAATTCTTTCGAAGATAACTGGATAAGAAATAGTTTTTTCAGTTAGGGCACCGGAATTAATATTCATTAAAATAAACTCACGTTTTCACATTGTTTTTCATTGTCTCCTCATAGTATAGAATTTCGATTTTGATTTTCAACAGTTATTAATGTTAAAAATATAATTTTAAAAATATTATTACGCAGATACTGTACTTTCTTAATGCGTCGCTTTGTTACAAACACTTATTTAATTTTCATAAATCGGCTGTTGGTTACAATTTTTTAGGTCTTAGCTAACAATTAATTAGTTAGTCGTTTACAAACAGGGTGCAGGTTATTATAATTAAATTGTATATATCACCATTTAATTCAAATAATAGACATATTTCGAAACAAACGGTTTCTTTGTCACGATGAAAATACTGCGAAGATATCATTGGTTTTAAAACATCTCGATTATCTTGTAGTGGTGAATACAAATTAATTTATTTTTATTTGTATTAAAATTATGCCACAAAATGAATTTGAGAATTGAAGAAGTTATCATAATGGACAGTTGCCCATTGCATTGTTATTCGAGATGTTAACCTATTCATAACTAACTAACGTAACTCTGATAAATGTAAACTGACAAAATTTTATCTAAAAATATACTATTATGTTGGTTTAAAGTAAGCTCACAGCTAAGTTCAGAAGGCTAAAGGATCTCTGGTGATAAACTGTTCGACGAACGACCTTAAATCTCTAATCCTTAGAAATACCGGTTCGGCTTACTGCGTAATACATAAACAATTGAAAAGAGAAAAAACTAAAGGCTCCATAATAAAATTTCGCGATGAGATGAATAAATCGTTTTAAAATGTAAATTATAATCGAAAAAAATCCGAAGCCAACAATAATGATGCTGCAAAAGGGTTTGCAGAAATCCTATTTCTCTTAATATTTACTGATAAACTCGTAAATAAGTTCAACCCGTAATAGGTTCCCTAACATATTCCGATAAAAATTCTATGGAGTTAAAAAGAAAAGGGAGTAAAGCGATTCTCAATAACCGGGAAGTCGACCTTTATTCGAAATGAAAAGGAAAACTTGTAATGGCTGTTAAAAAATAAACGAATTTAGTCTTGGATGGATAATCTCTTCCATAGTTCCTCTTGAAAGGCCCCATTGAAAGGGTTGCTTCGAGAAGTCTTCAGAAGTTTGAAAATGCTGAATATTTAATGATCAATTTCAATTTTCCACGGAAGATCGGCACGTTATTGATTGGAAGTACGGCGTCCCGACATGCAGCTGGATTGGAAAATAGGTGAAAAAACAGCCATTCAAATGGATGAAGATTCAACTTGCATCGGAGCTTCGGATCGCTCGAGCTCTAGAGCGAATTATGTATTCATTGGAAATCTCCTGCAAAGATTTGTCCCAATTAGCTTTCTATCTGCAGACAGCAGAACGCTTTTCTTAAAAACATTTCTCTACAACGTTGATTAACTATAAGCTGAGTTAACGTGCGATGATGTTTATATTTTTCCTCTTTATACGATATTAAGTAGAATTATTTTATTATAATTCCTACGAAGAGTGTAGTCCCGCTTGTTTGTATTAGCAAAAACTCTCGAACAAGGAAATTATGCATTTTTTTAGATGACGATCGTTTTTTCTGACCAAGACATTAATTTAATTGGAGCCTTGAAACGTCCACGTTTCTGTAAGAAAATAATACAGCATACTATATTGACGTATCCATGCATAAAAAAAAAATCACATTTTTAAGTCGAGTAAGCACTGTTAATACCAACACAATATTATAAAAAACAGATTACTAATATTTTGAACATTTTAAAAAAGTGAAGCAAATGTTATTTGTACAAATAATATTTTGAAATTTCTGGATACAACTTTTAATATAATTATAATTAATTTAGTGCTGTATATTAGCCACCAAGTCCAGATCAAAATTTAACTAATTAAGAGGAACGGCTGCGCCGCCTTTTTCATTCAAACCTAAATTTGGAATAATTGGCCAAAATACCCAGCCAAACTGTATTATTATTATTATTAAATATCTAGTACAGATATGTGCTATTTTATTTATTTTTGTTTTAAATTATTAAATACAAAGTCCATTAAATAATTCAAACGTTATGATTTTAAAGGCAACTTTGGTCATTTTGTAAGCTAACGATAATTATTAAAAATAATTATTTAGCCCTAACTACTATGTAAAAATAATAAATTTTAATATGCAATTAATAAAAATGATTTAAATCTGCTTTTGTGATGGGAATGAATATAAATTATAAATGACTAATTTACGTTGACTCAAAACATAAATTTAAATTTTATATTTCAAATAAAATTTAGGTAATTTTTTTTTTGATAAATGACTCGCAAAAACAATGAACGAAAAAATCAAATTGAATATGATGTGAGATTTTCATGACTAGAAGCATTATAGTGATTTATTTTTGGGGTAACTTTTCGGACCGTATTATAGTGTCCACCATCAGATGTGTAATACACACTTATTCCACATCTGCCTTGATGGTGGGCACTGTAATACTAAAGAAGGAGGTAGCCCAATTCGACATAATACCGCCAAAATAAATCACTTGAGTTCTTTAATAGCCTTTATTTCACTATTGAAAACATCAATAAATAAAATAGCACTCATACCTACTGGATATTTCGGTTCCATGATAACTCAACATAGTGACAATTCAACACACCTTTAAAAATGTGATGAATTATCATTTTGATGATTTATCCGGTCACCGGATATTTCTCATACAATACGAATAATTTTTTTTTTAAAGAATGACCGAAATTCCCTGTTTACGAATAATCTGACAATATTTGCAGATCTCCTACTACCACCACAGTAAACGGAAAATGTTGCCTGTGGTGATGGAGGACTTAGCCAGACGAGGAATTGGACAAACTACGCCTGGGTGGAACCCAAACGCGATGCCAACTCAGACACCGACCGGCATTATGTAACTGAATAATATTATTATTATTATTATAATCAGTTTGGTTAGATATTTTAGTTTTAAATATAATTTTAAGTTTTGTACGAAAAAGGACGTGCAGCCGTTCATTTTGACACTCTCTTCAAGATGTATTTATGATTAAAAAATAAAAATATGAACTTGAATTTTACTTTGAAAGAAAACATTTCGCATTGCGATCTAATATTTTTTTTATTTCGATTAAGTAATCAATAATAATGTTAAAAGTTGAAAAATAGTTTGTTAAACATAATATCGGAGAGCGTAGGTATACATGGTTGAAGAATTTACACTCCACCGGTTCCCCTGGGGGACATTCGTACTGCACCAAGCGACGCCCGATGCTTTCCAATGACTAACAAATCCCAGCTTTCCGATATAACTCGAAGAATATTGCAACTTTTTTAATAATTTGTGGAAGCTTTAAATTTTATTTGAAATAAAATTCGTTATGAAAGTGTATATGTTAGGCACACAAACGCAGAAACCGCCGCGACCTGGAATTTATACTTACGTCAGAACATTTCATTGATCCGGAAACTTCTATTATCTACAAACCACTGATAACATTATTAATCTTATTTATATTCGGGGTGAAATTTCAAACGCATTTAGATTATTTAATTGGTCATACTGTGTTATGTTTTTTATCGCTGGAGTATAGGAGGTTTATTATCTTTAACGATGGACGTGTTGTTAATACAGTATAATATTTATAACATATATATTTATGAGTATGTCAGTATCGGTAAGGTTTTGTCTGATATTTATGATAAATACTTAAAGATAAAATTATCAAATTAAATACCTACCAACTCACCAGCAAGCGCACTGAATTCTCAACTACTAAAAAATGCTGAAAAATATACATGTCTGCCATTTTTAGAATAATTGTGATAAAATATAATGATGTTTAAAATAAAATTGATCAGAAACGGAAAAATATTTTTAGAAATTATTATAATATGTGAATCAAAAAAATTTTAGCGGTTTTGAACAAAATACATCACACAGCAAAATACACTTAATAATTGCACATGTCACATACACACCAAAGAACACATAAGTACAAACAGTCCAATGTTGCGCATGTCGCATACATACCAAAGAACACATAAGTACAAACAGTCCAATGTTGCACATGTCACTGACATACCAAAGAACACATAAGTACAAAAAGTTCA
The DNA here is from genome assembly GCF_061612785.1 of Hesperophylax consimilis. Lineage (NCBI taxonomy): Eukaryota > Metazoa > Arthropoda > Insecta > Trichoptera > Limnephilidae > Hesperophylax > Hesperophylax consimilis. Next base: position 15,889,713 of record NC_142841.1, on the reverse strand, counting down.
ATGTTGCACATATCACATACACACCAAAGAATACATAAGTATAAAAACTCCAATGTTGCACATGTCACATACATACCAAAGAACACATAAGTACAAAAAGTCCAATGTTGCACATGTCGCATACAAATCAAATAACACATAAATAATGCTTGGTGTAACTATAAGTGACCAGCTCAGGTACGGGGGCTCCATCGAAGCCAGAGTAAAGTTGGCCTCTCAGAAGCTGGGCGTACTGTACAGGGCCCGCAGATACTTTAATAGTACACAACTGCTCACCCTGTACAAATCGCAAGTGCGCCCTACTGTCGAATTTGGCAGCCATCTCTGGTCTGGAGCCCCAAAATACCTGAAAAAAACCCTTGACTCTGTGCAGAAACGGGCGGTCCGTTTGATAGATTCCCCAATCTTAACAAACGGACTGCAATCTTTAGAGCACAGGCGTCAGGTAGGTATGCTGTCCTTGTTCTATCGGTATTACAATGGAAGATGCTCTGAGGAACTAGCGTCATTGATCCCTTCGGCACCGGTGCGTAGTCGGGGTACACGCCAAACGCGCGCCCAAAATTTGTACACAGTTGACACTTGTCACATGAGAACGGGTCGCTTCTACGATTCGTTCTTAAGTTCAACAGCTCGGCTGTGGAACGAACTGCCGGTCTCTGTGTTTCCTCCCTCCTACAACATGGGACTCTTCAAGACCCATGTTCACTCCTTCCTCTCCACAAAAAGACCCTCCACACAGCATCCCCAAAGATGACATAGGCCCTGAGGGAAATTATTTTCTTCAGGGCCTCCTGTGTGGAGTAAATATATAAAAAAAAAAAAATATATATATAAAAGTCCAATTTTACACATGTCTCATACTCACCAAATGTAGGTGGGTGGTACCTATAATATCTGTAAATAATATGTAATAGCTTAACTAATATGTCTTATGTGTAGGTATTCTAAAAATCTTAATAGTTACCAAGTTGTTCCAATAAAAGGCATAAACTAAACAATACATCGCCCAAAATAAATAAAAGTAAGACTGGTTACTTACGTAAAACGTCGCAGAGTCCTCTTGATAGTAGAATGAAGAACAAGTAATAGAACAAGTTTATTTGGCATTTAATTTTCAATATCGCCATCATGTTTTTGAAAGTTTTTTTCACATTTGTTTAGTAATCGAACTTTATTTTAATGACCACAAACAGGTAATATTTATAAACACGCAATTTTTATCTATTTTCATTAGAAGAATCCATTTATTCGTTATCAATATTGTTCATTGTTACACGGAAGGTAGTTAAAACAAAACCGATGTTGATGGAGATCATAAAATTCACCAAGAGCTAATCAAACCGGTAATTTTCTGTAAAGTTAAGTCAGTGAAGAGCCATAATCGAGGAACGACAGTAGTTTTCAAATAGCTGAGATTGTTGATACTCGTTATTACTGCTGATGTGAATGTTGTTTTACTGCAAGTATATAAATAAACAGAGTGATTAGACTATTTCAAACAGTGAAGTTTACTTAGCGACAGCAGTGACTTCGTAATTTGACAGTTGCACGTGCAGACATGTAGTCTAGTCGGCTTTGCATTTTCTATAACGACGCATATAGTCTTCGGGAGGGAAATAATTGTAGTATTTATAATAATTGGTAATAATACGTAATTACAAATGAAATTTTATTTTTTGGCTTTTACTGGTGTTCGGCTAATAATTAAAATACTATCTCGTTACACACGAGGCGATTTTGGTAATTTATGTAGAGGTAGCATCATATTTACCTTACGCGACGCATGACATTTTAGTACTATAAATTACGAAATCGAAAGCCTACAATAGGCGAACTTTTTGCTTGCCACTTTGAAATTTCCAAAACGCGTTTTTATTCACGAGTATATAACGTCATTGATTTCATCCACTTATTTTTCCAACGAATCTGTTGCTTTGCGATATTCGCGTAGACTATGGACACTTTAAATTAACGCTCTGTTTGCTGAACCAAAAAGATAGGTATTCGCAAATGTGACTTACGGAAGAGATGGTTGTGATGTTTGATGATATGGTTCTTTTGGTAGCGCTCGAATGGTGGAGGAATTCACAGGCACTCGTATAAGATTGAGTTAATTATAATTCCGACTCTAATTCGAATTGACACATCGTTTGCTTTATCGGTACGGTGTTTTGGTCAACTGTCATTAAATGACGTTTTCGCTTCGGCGAAGGCGCTGGCGGCTAAATTCAACTCAAAGCAACCCTGCGCAGATTCAAGCCAGTAAAATTTGAATCCTAGCCTCCTTATTTTTGCATTTAAAAATTAATCTGATGCAGAAATATGTTTGCATTTTATCACCACCGTTATTCCTCCCAAATTTCAATTCTTTTTCTAAAAGTTTATTTCTAAATTTAAAGTTAAAAATAAAAGAACTAATCATTTTACGGTCTCTTTTATTCAATCAAAATGATCCTTATTTAACGCTGGGTTGGCTTTAATGTTATTTCTTAAAGACATTTGATAGTTTTTGCGACTTCGTTTGAGCAAGTTTCTTTCTTTAAGGTAAACAGTAAAAAATAAGATTACATTTATAAATGCTCAGATCAGTTAAATTTGTGCACTTTATTATATTTTTCTTTACTACAGTCATATAACACCACAAATTTTTTTCTCATATTGAACACAATATGTCAAATTGCTTCTCTTTTCACAATAGTGAAGAATCGAGTGTGAATTTCCACGCATGTTTCAGTGCCGTTGTTTCGTGATTATGGGTCAAGGGTTGCGATAAGAGCCGAGGCTGAAATATGTATGAATCACGGATAATTGACTTTGCATTATACAGTTGAAATTTTTTCATGTGATTTCCGAACAAGAGCTCCGACTGTCAGGAGCCATTGGGGCTATACTATTTGCAATTCGGGGTGTGATGTGAAGCTGAAATAAATGTGAAGAAAAAGGAGATACGGAAAGAATATTTGGGAAGTAACTGGCTATTTATACCGGTAACTAAAGACGTTAAAGCCATTTCAAGCAACATTTGGAATTGTGACTTTACACCTACGTAACCTAAGAGTATCCAATAGTACCTTAAAACGAGTCGATTTTTTTTGTAACCGCACTCAACTTCTCCAAACCGTATAGAGCCAGTGAGACTATGGCACCCCCAATTGGTGTATTTTATGAAGCTAAGGGTAGTAGCGAGGTAAGGAGTTGGGAAACGTCTCAATTCTGAATGGTAGTCTTACACTAGGGTGATACTTCCTTTAGTATCTTCCACTATTAAAAAAGAAAAACTTTTACGTAGGTTTATAAAAACTCCCGTCAATACAATTAAGACAAGATAGAAGGTTTTCCAATAAGAGGTATTATTTTGATATTCAATCGTAAAACATCAATGGTTTCATTGCTTGTGTGGCACTTATGTTGAAAGTAAACGTTGTCCAGATCAATAACATCCAATTCCGGCCATAAAAAATCATTAATCATATCCCGATAGCGCAATCCATTAACCGTAACTGTTGCTCCAGCCTCATTTTTGAAAAAGTAAGGTCCAATGGGGCTATACTATTTGCAATTCGGGGTGTGATGTGAAGCTGAAATAAATGTGAAGAAAAAGGAGATACGGAAAGAATATTTGGGAAGTAACTGGCTATTTATACCGGTAACTAAAGACGTTAAAGCCATTTCAAGCAACATTTGGAATTGTGACTTTACACCTACGTAACCTAAGAGTATCCAATAGTACCTTAAAACGAGTCGATTTTTTTTGTAACCGCACTCAACTTCTTCAAACCGTATAGAGCCAGTGAGACTATGGCACCCCCAATTGGTGTATTTTATGAAGCTAAGGGTAGTAGCGAGGTAAGGAGTTGGGAAACGTCTCAATTCTGAATGGTAGTCTTACACTAGGGTGATACTTCCTTTAGTATCTTCCACTATTAAAAAAGAAAAACTTTTACGTAGGTTTATAAAAACTCCCGTCAATACAATTAAGACAAGATAGAAGGTTTTCCAATAAGAGGTATTATTTTGATATTCAATCGTAAAACATCAATGGTTTCATTGCTTGTGTGGCACTTATGTTGAAAGTAAACGTTGTCCAGATCAATAACATCCAATTCCGGCCATAAAAAATCATTAATCATATCCCGATAGCGCAATCCATTAACCGTAACTGTTGCTCCAGCCTCATTTTTGAAAAAGTAAGGTCCAATGACTCCGCTGGACCATAAACCGCACCAAACAGTAACGTTGAGGATAGAGAGGCTTTTCAACAATAACTCTCGGGTTTTCCGAGCCCCAGATGCGACAATTTTGTTTGTTGACAAAGCCACCGAGGTGGAAATGGGCCTCATTACTCAAGATGATTTGTATTTGATTCACTCAAGTGAATTTTAATAATTTCAATGCGTTGTTGAAGCGTATATCGTTCCATTTTTATTAATGACATAGTTTCTACATGTCAAATGTCAAAAAATGACAGCTTCAAAAGTAACATCGACCAAAATAGCGGGCTATTCAAAATAACACCTCTTATTGGAAAACCCTATATTTAGCACTCTTATTACAATTACAAGAATATAGTATTAACGAATGAGAGATGGAAATAGATATCTAATCAAATGTTTGCTTTTGAAGCCTACAATGAACGTAATATACGAATATAATATCATTCCATTTAACTTAATGTAATCTGTTTAAATCATGTACATAAATCGCTGGATAGTATCGAACGTTGAATACATACGACATAAGCTTATTAAATTAACAAATATTTTCGATTGAACGGAGAGATTGTATTTTACATACCCGCGCCGCGGTAGGCACACATTCGGTAAGTGAGTCGCGCTGATATTTCAATGAATTTGTGCAAATTTAACGTGATTGACAAGCCAGACTCCGATTTAGAATATACTAGTTGTTTATTCTGCAATGATGTGTCAAATGGCGGGGCGGTGTTCTGCCATCAAATACACATGTATGCCGTACAGGCTTCACGAACTTCAGATAATAAATAATATGTATTTCGGGTTTATTTATACTGGGTGACTGGCGTTTGATGGAATATACTAAATAGCAAAATGCTAGAGACCAACACCAATCAACTAATGAACAAAATAAAATAAAATTTTGGACGTGTTCCCGGCGTTGCTCATGAATGGGAATGGCTTGGAGTAAATTAATAATATATAATAAGAATAAAATATAATTACAAAAGATTGAAAGGTTTAATTTTTTAAATATTTGTTTCGTTTGATCATGGCATGTCTTCTTCGGGTGTCCCCCACTTCTTCAAGAATTCACTTACAAGCCATAAGTTATCTACATAGCCGTTTCTTCATTTATCATGTAAGCCATATTTTACTATATGCTTAAGTATATGTTTCACTTGGTCGTGTGATATCTTCCCCTAGCATTCCTATCTTCTTCTACTATTCACTTCCACGTCATATATTCTCCTTACACCTCTTTCTTCATTCATCTTATACGCATTCATTTAAGCACAAAAAATAATTTGATTAATGTCTTCCCCGGGCGTCCTCGACGTTTCACCATTCACTTCACAAACTCCACATTGTTACTGTTAAAAAAACAACATGATATTGAATTTAATTTGACTAAGTAACTCACTATTAAAAAAAATACATTACATAGATTTTAATTCGACTCCAATCTCTCAATCAATCATCTCATCCCAGTGCATAAATAATGCGTTTAGTCTTCCTCGGGCGTCCCCGACATCTTCTATCCTTCACTCCTGGTACTAATAATAACAAACATTAAACTTTTCAGCAAAATAGGTGAAGTAGTTTTTGAGTCTATGACATGCACATACGAATATTGTCTTTTATTTAAATAATAAATATAATAATTGGATAACTTGCATAGCATCGTTTTTGCGAAAAATCATTACCATAGATGTAGACTGATGACTGACAACTACTTAGCTCTCATGTTATTTTATTTGAATTCACCTTTTGTAATAGAGCGGTAAGATTTTTGGATCTTGACCCAAGACCGCTGGATCATATTATGACATTGTATTGGTTTAGTCAGAATGAGAAAAAAAAACAAATTTAAAAAAAAACAAACATTTTTGGTCCTCGTTTTGCGTTGAAAAGATGCTTAATATTGCATATTTGTAGTGACCAGATCTGACTATCAAGGTATTTTTCCAGCCATCTTCTACCTCATTTTATTCTCCTCTTAATTTAACCGAACTTTTGTATGTAAATGATTCCTTTACCCACTATGCACGTCCTTTAATTTATTGAATTCTTACTATTTTCAAACATATAAATAGTTGTCTCTGTTTACAAAAAGACTTTATTGGGAGACTTTTTATACCTCTTACTCGTAGAAATCAGTTATTAGAAATGCTATTTGAATACATATTGTATTACGCAACTCCCTGAATTCTGGAAAATTCGTCCCGGAGTGAATGAACAAAGTTTTATAGAAGCATTATTGCAATTATTTTATCAACTCAACTCACATTCCCTTATTGATATTATATTAGTTTAAAACGTTATGAGTGATGAATCTACATCTTGATTGTTAATAGTTGAATTCGCAAGAAATATATATTAGTATCTAAGGATACATTATTCTTCTCGAAACAACCTGTAACATACCTATGTAACATGCCATTCGCTCCGCAAATGTATAATGGAAAATCGCGGTTCATATAAAGCGTAAATTGAATGTCGTTTTCTAGAAATGTTTAGTGAAGCACATTATAATGTGTGTTTATTTTGTAGGTGCCGTGGGTAGCGGATATAGTATATATTACATGTAATATAGCATAAGGATGTGGTTTCTCAAATAATTGATCAACTCAAATGTCATGTAAATTTTTTGGGACAAGTGGAATTTAAAATTGCTTAAATGTAGTACCTGTAACTTTACAACATATCATTTATTTAGTGATAATATATTAAAAAATAAAAACAATACTATTTATTATGTATTATTTCCCAGTGAGTTAAAAACTCATTTCTGGAAAGTACACATTAATAAAATAAAATAAATTTATTTTTACATAAGAAAACGATTTTAAAAGGGCGTTCAATGAACAGTGTACACAGATTTTAAAACAGACTAGATATACACAGAGAAAATATTTCATAAATTCATTAAATTTAATTATTCTTTAAACAACATCATTGCAACAGTCTTAGATATTCGTGATCTTGGAATAAACCTTGATAGTAAACTACAATATAACCTTCATGTACATAAAATCACAAATAAAGCTGCTAAAATGTTAGGCTTCATCATAGGAAAAACAAAACTTTTTAATAGCATCGATATCCTTAAGCAACTCTACTTTACCTATGTACAAAGTCATTCCATTTTACTCCATTTTACAAAATCCACATAAACAAAATCGAAGAAATTCAAAACAAATTCCTAAAATATCTTGGTTACAAGTCATTTGTAAGATTTAATAATTATGCAGAGGCAGCTTCATACTTTAAAAATTGATTCGCTGAGTGTACGGACGCACCATAAGGATGCACTATTCCTGTATAAAGTAGTTAACAATAATATTCAATGCCCAGAGTTGCTAAATAAGATTCAATCCTGAGCGTTTAACATGCTCTACTGTCCTGTTCAGGGTGGATCAATGCAAAACGAACTCTAAGCAGAATTCTTGCCTGAACAGACTATGCAATAATTACATTCCCGTATTATCCAAGGTGGATATTTTCAGTTGCGAACTTACCAAATACAAGAGGTCCATAAAATAATATTTTTCTGATGGTTTGTCTACTTATTCCTTATATGCTGTCTCAGTACAGGTAAAATCACAAGGAGGAAATCCATAATTGGTTTATTTTGTCTATATAATACTTATGTACCTGCAGACTGAAATAAATGTCAACTGTCGATTTCACGAAAGTAATAAATAAATAAAAGAAATAAACAATATCATAATTTTTTTGGTAAATTTAGTTCAATTTAATTTCACGGCAATGTCTATCCCAAAGATATTAAAATATTCTATTATCATTGGTCTATGCATAATACACCGGTCTCTTGATCTGATTGTAACTACTTCCTTTATCATGTTACCAATATTCCTCCCCTAGATTGTAATTTTGGTAAATTTTGTTAATAGGTATCTCAATTTCAAGCACATTTGGGCAAGTCCATTTTAATGAATTTTTAAATTCCTCTGAGTCTGTTTGGTAAATGGCCAATTTAGTCAATGTTAATGGCATCCACAGTGAAAAAAAATTACAAGATTTTAACAACTGTAGGGCGTTTTTTTATAAAAAAACTATACATGTTTTCACAAAAAAAAACAGATCCTAACATGAACACAACCGTACTGTAGAAATTTAAAATCAGTATTTTATTATCATGTTCCCTGACTTTCACAGTTGGGTATTTTTCAATCTATGTATTGTGATGGTGTTCTTACATCACGACGACACTGAGATTATTTTTATTTCCAGCGAGGAATTGAACACACTACGCCTGTGTGGGACCCAAATTCGATATCAACTCAGCCACCGATCGTTCGAAATTTATTTATGATATTAACTTTAAATACACGCAACGAGTCCTTAGAAAAGGCGCTTACTGAAATTGAAAAAGGAAAATCCATCAATTGAATATGGCATTCCAAGAACACTAATTAATCTCTTTATAAAAGTAAGGGTGTATGTGGCGGGCGGGAGGTGTTTCTTTGATTTTAATACAAATCTATAGTTTTTTTTCGAAATTGATGAAATTTTGCACACTTGACCGTTACAACAAGGAAAAGTTCGCTGCAACTGTCAAACGCTGCGTATAGCCCGGGCAACAACAACACAACACGAAAAATTCTATCCAAAGAAGAGGAGAATAGGATTAAACAATGGAATCAATTACAGAAAAAAATTCGCGAAAGTTGAAGCATTTTTATTTGAAAAAAATGTTAATTACAGGCATGTGTAATTTTACTCTGTTAATCAAGTATATTCCTTCACTTGAATATTTTCAATATAGGTAATAAAAAAGAAATTGTTTGTTTTCTCGTTTTTTGTTTTGTTTCGTTACATGTAGGTGTATTTCATATTAGTGTCAACAACATCAATTTATAGAAAAACATTTTGTTTCACATATGCAGTTGTAGGTTTATTATATATTATTTTATTAAGTACATAAAGTCGGCACGATGCCCAAAGATTTTCGCACATGGATTTTATTAATATTTTATGTGAAACAGTCCCTACTGATCCAAACCGTCTGGGGCCAATGAGATTATGGCATCCCCAATTGGGGTAAGGTGTGAGGCTGAAAGTAGTAGGGTGGGGACGGAGATGAAGAAGAGGAAGGTGGGGAAGTATCTGGTTGTTCAGATCTGGTCATCAAACACGGAAAAACCATTTCAATTTCATTTGAACGTTTCAATTCTGGATGGTGGTCTTACACCACGGCGATACTGAGATGGAATATCCTGCAAATATACTGCATAATATTTTAATTCAATAAAATTTACTTGTGCACGCCGGGATTTGAACCCACGTCCATCAGTTTGCCACTCCAGAGCCTTAAACCTCTACCTTATTACTGTGTTAATACATACACAGTAATAACAAAATGATAATAATAACAGTAATTTTCACACCCTGCCAAATACCGGATTCATTGTTTATGTTGGTGCGTCAGAAATAGTAAGCATTAATAAACATTTCGGCTAAATATTAATTAAAAAAACATATTAAATGATAATTAAATGATAATTATCATTTAATGAAATTATCATTTAATTGAAACATATTAAATGATAATTAACCGAAATAAATTTATCATAAAGTAATTTTATTATTTAAAATTAAACAAAACTAACTAACCATCGCGCCGTTTCTCCACAGAGGTAGGCACAGATGACGGACCGCCAAACAAGTCGGTCTTGGCACACACTTCTTGCCTCATTCACATTGATACATCGTCTCATACATACTCTTCTATTATTTTGACTCTTGACATGCCCCGGCTCGAGTATCTGATTCACTCGATCGTGCCATGTCTTCCTCGGGCGTCCCCGACTTCTGCTACCATTCGCATTGCACTCTTTGCGGATCTCCACATTTATCACATTTCTCACATACATGGTTTTATCACACATACGCCTCAGGGATCTCATTTCAACAGCATTAATTCTACTTTCATCCTTTTACCAGTTTCATGCCTCACTTCCATACATAAAAAATGTTTCCAAAAAAACCAAATTTTGCGTCGTTAATAATTACTTTTTTTTTTTAAAATTGAAATTCATGAAAAAAAGTAATGTTTCAACTTGTCAGAAATATGGTGTTTTACCTTATGTACTTTGTTCTTAGATTTGAAATATATTACAAACTAAGAAGGGAGAATCACTCTATGAAATCCAAACTCATGTTTTAATAAAGCCCTTTAATTTCGAGTGTTATTAGTTCGAGTTTAATAATTGTTTAAAGGGTTCGTTATTCCGTATTATTTTTAATAAGACTAATTAATGTTTTTGTTTTCCAGAGTAGGTAGATTATTATAAAAAATCAATGTTCTTGCCTTACAAATTATCAATGCTGAATAATTTTGTTAATCATTAACTTCTAATTATTTTGCCGTATCAATTCATTTTTTACCGAATAGTTTGCAATCAGGTACTTTAGAAAAAATTTCGACGGCATAAAATATCTTTTTTTCAATTCAAATGCAATGTGAAATGTTAAAATACTTAAGTTGAATTGATCCAACTAAAATAACACTGGGGTAAATAAACATGCGAAATGTGAATTACTGAACACGTGGGTTTAATTCAAAGTGAATTTGCCTTCAAACATTATTTGTAATGGTGTCAAATACTTACTACCGTAATCCCGTAGAAAATCACGGTTAATCTGAATTTATCACAAATAGTTTCTTTAAACACAGTTAAAATATTTTTCTGTTAAAAATATTATATTTTAGGCAAGTAGGTATTTTATCGCATGTCTGAATTCTCCAAACAAACATTTTCAATTTTGAAAATGACATTTTAATTCAAAGCAAAAGTTATAAAGTTCATCGAACCGAAGACAGACAGACGGAATCACAATAAAAATAGTATTTGAAATATTTTATTTAAAAAAAAATCTAACTCCTTCAGTGCCTTTTTTCTTGTCGACCAATATACAACGGAATAATATTTTTTAACAAATATTAACTTTAAAATCTAACCTCCTTCCTTATAAAGGTGTTTTTAAATTTAAACAACTGATAAATAAACATTTTCCCCGCATTAATGGTGGCTTATTTATTATGTAAAAATTAAAACAAGTTTATTAGTAAATAAACTTAACTCTTAATTTGAGTTATAACTCCGTGCAAAACCGATCTGTCAATTTTTTGAAAAATTTGACGTATTCGCACATTTCATAGTTTTTAGAGTATGATGGCAATACTTCATATTTCTATCAACATTCGTTTATAAGATATTTTCGTGTGACCAAACATGATACTTAAATTTCTTGAGAATGAGTTTTCAAAACATAATAATGCTAAATAAAGTTTTGAGTCACACAAATAAAAAATATTGTTGCTATTTACGTTGTGACAATATATGGTGGATATATATCAACACGTCTTTTTCGTTTTTAAAACTCGGTAAAGAAGTTAGTACAAAGTATGTGTTCAAAGTTCAAACCTGACTAAACTATTTCGGTTTCACGATATATCTAACTAATCCTCGAGAGGTTTATGAGAACTATGTTGAGGTAAAACATGATATGTCACAAATCTGCATTCAATGGCGATGCCATACATAGTAATGAAAAATCATGTGTTTTTTGTTTGAAAATTTGGTCGCCTAGACTAGATTAAACACTGCGAGTAGAATACATCTTGACCTTTGAAATAATCGAGTATATTTTAGATAAGTCTTTTTATAAGCCCAGAAAAAAATAATGTATAAGGCCTATGAAAACTGCTTTAAAGTTCAAAATCTCCTACTTACGAACCCATTTTCGGTTATAATTTTATTGTATAATGTGGCAAATTAAGTTACTTATAAAATGATCGAAAAAAAAATATTTATGCCTGAACATCCACAAAATAAAATAAAAGGCACTTTTTGGCCATGTTTTTTTCTTGCATAAATCAAACAGGCGGATGGTGTTAAGCGTGAATTTAAACCTTATCGCCATCTACGTAAGGGTGGGTATTGATAGCGGCTCAATTTAAAATATTACTCGAAGAAGTGCATCGCCTTAATCACACAAGCTAGTTAAAAGTATAGCATGCGTCTCAATTTTTAGATCTTTACAGCATAAATTACTGAAAGAGCATTATATAACATAAGAATAAAACATATTTTTTTATTCTTATTTTTTCTCTTTTATAAAGTTGAGTAAATCAGATATCAACTTTTGACAAAACGCCACCAAATTAAGGTTATATTAGCAGTCAAGAAACCTTAAAACTATTTGAAATAGTTTCTGCTATTTTTTTTGGAATAAATCCTTAAAACAAGGTATTAACTAACATTCCTCTCCTATTTCTAAATTCCTCTGATGTTCTTTCCTTCACATATCTCTTCATATAAAATTGAGGTGCAATAATAGTCCCACACGGAAAAGTGTGAGAATTGCTGATTAATTAAAATCTTGTTAAAAACGTCCCAATAAAATATCAGTAAAATCAGAAAAGATTCGAAATGTGCTTGTCCTAATAAATATAACGACGAATTGCAAAAATATTATAATTTTTATGAACACGTGTTCCGACACCCTCATAACACATTCGTGCTTTACTGATCTTTTTTAGGAAATCTGTGAATTTATTCGTTAAGAGCCTACAGTCCCGTTTTCAACAGGGATACAAATGACCAGATTATCAATAAATATGCAATATTTTATAACAGTAAGTCTCCGTGTATTTTTGGTAGATAGATAATTTTTCGACTCCTTTTTAATTGCTTTATGTAAGAAATTACATTTCTCATTCGACAAGTTCGTATTTTAGAAATAATTATTGTGAAAATCTAACACGATTAATCTTTATTTCACATCAAGTTGCTTTAATTTTGTTTCACATAAAAATAAGTTGAAGGAAATTCCGCACCGAAACCCCTATTTCAATATGTTCGAGTTCTAAACTTTAACTTGCCTACTCGTAGGTTAGTGTGGTTTACTCTGTAGTAGTTTCAGTATTTTCTTTTGCCGAAACTTAGTACGTGCTTTGTTCGTTTCAACAATAACAAGTAAGTCTCCTTTATTAATAAGATGAAAATAAAGTAAGATTTTTTTATAAGTAATATAAGAAAGTTTTATAAAGGTTCAGAAGTAGTTTGAAGTGAAATAATAAATCTCAATTTCAAGCTTACCTGAAAAATGAAAATAAAACGAAATATTAAAAGTTTTGTTCATTAAAACATAATGATATTGCTTGATATTTTACGACTACACGAAAATTTCGTGTCAGAACAAGATTAATTCAAATTTAATTGAGCTGTTAAAAAAACTTCCTCTTTGCCGACCCCTCGAATATGTTTATAAATATCCCTTACTACGAATTCGAACGAAGCCTCTAAACTTTGGCAAAAGTTTAAAACCGCTTTCCATTGCTTACCCGAACGCAACCCTTATCTGATTCAAAACTGTCGGTGGCGTTCCGTGCACAACTTTAAACGTGAATATTTCAGCGCGATCTAGTGAAAGATTTTCGCGATGTACGGCGCCCCATAGCGTCCATTAGTGCGGCGAAGCCTTCTTAACGCGGGGAGGTTCGAATGCCGACTAGCGAGTAGCGACTGGCCCGATCGCCAAAACATTCAATGCTCCACCCCTTTGTTCAAGCGCCAACCGCTTAACCTAATAATGCCTTCCACAATAAACTCCGCACACACGCAGAAAAGTTTTACTTGGGAAAACTACCCTACCAATTCGTCCCTTCAAACCATTACAGCTTTCCACAAAAATCCCAGTACTTGAATCTTTACTAGTGTGACTTAAGAATATGTCTTCTTTATTTACGATTTGCGGTTTGAATGAGACAATAAAAAATGCCATAGGACGGTGTAGGAAGGAAATAACAAAATACCTTTTAAATCTAAGGGTTGGATTAACATCGTATTCCGTTAAACAATTTTAGATTTCCGCATCAACCCTCGCTTAGTCTAAACCGTCTATGTTCATCAATGGGAAGGGTGCATGTTTTATGATTCAATTTTGCAAACTTGTTTCATCGCAAAGTTGCGCGGGATTTGATATACGATGTAGTTAATGATGGATAGTGGATGATACGCATTTGTAGAGTAGAGGCAAAATTGATACGGGTAATCATGTTTTATGGAATTCATTCAACATGTTAATTGGATGTCTCGTTATATATTCATGGGAAAAAATATCAATGAAACTCTGACGGTTATTAAAAAGTCGGCGAAAGTTATTCAACCAAATAATTATTAAACCTTTTCAAGTTGAAATAATAGTAATCAACCTTCTTTTCAGTAGTAGAGCATATTGTGAATTCTGATGGGTATTTAAAGTTCGATTAAGGTCACACTATCGACGCGAATTAAGTATCCATCCCCCTTTGAAAATAGTGACTTTATTAACTTTGTAAGAGTGAAGGGTTCTTTTTAAGTACATTGAAATTAGGGTGGATGAAGGGGTTGAAGTTCAAATAATAACATTTTTTTTACTAAAAAATATTAATCATCGGAGTAATAAGGCTTATAAAAACAAGGTTCTTCAATTTAATTTATTTACTAAGCTGATGAATCAATTTACCGATTTTATTCTTTGAAAGAAATATTTACCTTAATATTTAATTGAATGTTGATGGATAGAAATATTATAAGTACTGAAATAAATGATTTCAAACGTAAAAGAAATTGCAGAAAGATTAATCCAAATAAAATTGCCACCGGTATATTTACCTTCTACAAATTATCGGATAAAGGATTACCTCCGAAACTTTGAGCCTCAATAGTAATTTGTACGTAGCCCTTACTTTTGTATCGCTTTCTTCCATATATAATGTGACTTTTTTCAATTTGAGTCTACTTTCCGAAATCCAAATTAATTTTATCCGATTGAACTAACGCTAGGAAAATAGTAGACAATAAAGTTTCACGAAAAATGTTTAGTTATAAATTTAGTTTGGAATAAACTGGACTCTTTTGGGACATACACCTAAGATTTAAGAAAACTTCTTAATTTTAATTAAACAAAATGTTTAACATTAAGTTTCTTTGAAATAATTCCTATATTCAAGAAAAAATTCCTATCAATGAATAAAGTCTTCATTTATTAACTGTTAAAACACTTTGTGGCATCATTTTGATGTAAATAAAATAAATAATTTTGTATATTTGTTCATTTTTATAATACGTTTATCACGACGAAGAAACTTTTGTTTTTTTTTGTTTATTTTGATGAAGTGGTTCTTTCAAAGTTATTTATTTTAAAGTAATCATATATTTTTTTATTTTTTTATTTTTTTTTATTATTGTACGACAGACAGGTAAGTCCAATTATGGTACAATTTTATTAAAACTAACAATACATGTACATATATTTTTTAAAACATGGTATAGTGACTTACTGTATATTAACTTACTGGGTAACAGAGACAAATATAACACGGGTGTAAAAGCGAGAAAAGAAGGACACGTTGTTTTAAGTACAAACCTCCTAAATTAAAATGATGCCACAGAGTTATTTTACAATAATTGAACTAACTAACCTCTTTGTTCATAGAATAATTTTTAACGTAAGCACGGAGAAAATGAGTATTGCTTGTTTATTAAGAATCTCTTCAAATTATTCGTAATCCAGTTAAAAACGGTTTTGCAGGCCCTTAACAAATGAATTGAAAGGTGTCTATATAAACTTTTAGTAAAATTTCAACACGTGTTATAATAAATATTTTCACATTTCATCATTATATATTATCAAGGTCAATACACAAACATTTGTCCTGATATATTAGGAATTGAAATTTTTTATCAGGAATTGGACTGAAATCCCGTTTTAACCCGAAGTATTAATAACTTGAACTTATTCTTAATAAATTAGAAATTTTCATGTTTCTCCGAGCAATATTAAAATACATTATAAAATACCTAAATGAGTGTGGTATACAACTTATTGGTGCCTGTGACAGACCACGCTATAAGCACGCCATATTCTCGTGACTGGGCCTATTTAAGCATATCACTTGCCATACATTCCCATTGGTCTAGCGATATGCTGAAACAGGCCAAGCTATGATGCGTATAGCGTAATGTGTCACCTACCTAAATCATCGATTTTTCAAGGAACTTGCATGATTATCCCCATGTCGTGAACTCTAATTCTTGTTAGAAGAACTATTAAATTTAATAATAAAAATTATTTTAAATATTTATTTGTTATAATTTTTGCACTGGCTCACTACGTTCTGGCATTGCGGGGTAAAACATAAAAAAACGCAACGAACGAATGAAGAAAACAATTTTTTTTAAATTATTTGATTACCTAACAATAACAGTGAATAAGAAAGCTGTGCAAACCATTATTTTATTATAAAACAAAGAATTTGGGTACTCGCTTGTCAAAAAGCGATTTATTGTTTTTTTGGAAACGCCATCATGCGAAGTAACAATTATTATACTGAGTCTATCACTGACAGCGTATGTTCCATGGTGATACAAATATAACCAATATTAAATCTTATTAAATAAAAGTAATTAAAATTTCTGAAATCAAAATGTTATCGCTTACTTTTAACGCATTAATCTTACGACTCCGATGGAGAAACGAGGCTCACGTCTAATGAAACAACTTTGTCTTCAAGTTTTCATTCTTAAAACCGAGTTACTGACACGCTAACTTCTATTGTTAGCGAGTAGTTAGCGAACGAGGAAATAATGCTTCACTAATTATTTACCCGGTGAAATGTGGCCAAGAGCGTCATTTTTCTTACAGAATATTCCCACTATTCATGATTTGGTTATTTTATTTTATTTGGTGGTGACGTGTCACGGCGTTACTCGACATTTCTCTACTTTCAATAAATATAATATTCATAATATATATTATGTATATAAACCTTCTAGAAGAAATTTTATAAATAATAGTTAAAACTATATCGAACTCCGTTGCATAATTTAGAAGAACGAAACGCACAAACAAACAGATGCGGATAGTGACTTTGTTTTATACTATTTAGAGATTTTTTATTATTATTTATTGAGTTAGTTTATACAAAATTTGAATATAAACACGATAATATTTAATTTTGAAACTATAAATATTTTTACAATAAACATAAAATTTATTTTTAGATACATTCATTCTTCATTCATATTTCAGACTTTCAGGCATTTCATTATAGATCTTTAGTCCTTTGTACATTAGGCAGTTCTGTGATTTTGATTTATTCATAATATGTGGCAATCTATGTAATTTCTTTATATGTGGCAATTGATCTATTTACATTTCTGGTTTCGTAATTATGAACATCTCTATTAAAAAACATTTCATCCTTAAAATATTTTGGCATTTGGTTGTTCATGACTTTACGCACAAAAATTAACACATTAAATAACAGTCTCTTTTTTATTGGAATCCAATTTAGCTGCTCTCTCATTTGATTAATGCTTACGTATTTGCCTTTTCCTAGTATACATCTCATAGCTCTATTTTGTATTACTATATACCAATTTATAACTACATAACTTTTAATTTATAAGTATATTTCAATTTATTGTTACGATTACGAATTTACTAAAAGTTTACCAGAAAACGGTCTGTTATCCCGTTTTCAGTTCATTTGGATCTTTATTTTTACTCGGGAGATATTTTAAATTTGTATTGATATTACAGGCGACTAATTATTGCTTATTATAATTTATGATCTGGAATGTTCCCGACTTTTACAAACATTCTATGCTAATGTTAGAATGCTATAAAATTCTTTCGAATGTTTTGGACTGTTCTGTAAATTTCTAGAGGGCGAAACATCCATCCCTTATATCTTCTAAAGTACGCCCTTTACGTAAAAACGGGAACCTTCATGGATGAGGGATACAGGGCTACCATACCTTATAACTCCCTTGATCGTACCGGGACTCGTTTCTGAGTTTTAGCGGCACGCACATTGTGCACTTACTTTTATAATATATATTGATTAACTCGCCGAGCTATAGGTACATCTCTGCGAGATGCGAAAATTTCAAAGTTCCTTTCAAATGATTTCTTAAATAAATATAAAATTTAATTGTAACAGTTTTCAAACAACAGGCTCTAACTACCGTTACAAATATCGATGCGGAGACATAGAAAATCGTATCGATGCCTACCAACATAATTAGTGGAGTTGAGTTTTGGCTCACTACTCGCAGTTCAGTTTAAATCATTCAAATCCAGCGGAGCAACGAGGAGCATCTTCCGGACACGGAGTGACCCCGGCGGATCATGGCGATGCAACGTATTACGACACGTAGAGAAATAATAACATTATTTAGTTTTTCTCTTTTTTTAGGTTTATCACAAAATTTAATTAAATTTAGCTTAATTAAATGACAACTTGTTTGTTATGTTTAAACAAACTGGCGCCATATAAATTCATTAACTATTCGATTAAATTTAAATATAATATTGTAGTGAAATTTTTGTAAATTAAGTCTCAGGAATAATCTTCAAGTTCCTTGCCACCCATGAGATAAAATAAAAAGTTAATAGATTAAATTTAATAGAAATTAATAGTACTTTTATAAATTCATGCTTTAAATAAATTATACTTCATATACTAGAACTTGGTGTTTCATTTACTTTTGTATATTAATATCATTATCTATTATTTTATAGTTGTTACATTTGAAACCCAACGTAATTTAATATTTTTCATTTTTTTTAATGAGAGAATTTTTCAGAGGATATCATATTTTTTAGATTGTGATATTTCTAAGGAAAAATGAAATGTAAAATAGGCGAACACACTCGACCGTAAAAATGTATTTTTGGTAGTATTAAGTATGTTACGACAAAGGATACGTATTATAAGTACATGGAAAAAACTTACTGATACGAAAAACTTTTAATTTATAAAATAACTGGTAAAATGATTCGTTTTCCTGTTAAAAACGGGATTGCAGGTCTTCAACGAATGAAGTGACAGAGTTCGTAACAAAGTATCAGTCAAAAGCGAATGTTTTATTAGGACTTTGGAACACGTGTTCATACAAATATTGATATTGATATTGACAAACTGATGTTGACGGATTTCGTTATGATATCATAACGAAATCCGTCGGAAGACGTCAAAGGACGTCTTATCGATATATTCTTAATGACTAATATTTTATCAGAAAGTAGCATGCTATATAACTTTTATAATAGGATCATTATTCTCCAAACCTGGTCCGCCATCAATAGGTTAAGGTGCTCCCATAGCCGCTGTGCCCACATGATGCACAGATGGGGCCTTAAAGAGTCGGCGATGTGTGAATGTGGTGCGGTGCAGACCACCGAACATGTGGTCAACGAATGCCCGCTCCATTCATTCCCCGGCAGGATTGTTGAGGTCCACATGGTGACGCCTAAGGCCCTAGACTGGCTCGCAGACCTAGATGTCCCCCTCTGACCCCCACCATACGAAAGAAGAAGAATTCTCCATGTAGAAATGAATATCTGGAGAGCGGTCTTTTTTTGTTTAGTGTTTTAATGGCAGGAAAATCGTATTTGGGCCGGTATATCAGTTCTTTATCCTCGCCGTGTTATGATGAGCTTAGCACGTAAACCGTACATAAGTCATAAGCACAGATATCACCAAGTTTAAACTTTTTGTCGGTGATTTAAAAGAACGTGTTTCTTTTTCAACCTGTTATCACGTTGTTTTGTAATGATTTCTGTTTATTTTTACGCGGGTTTAGTTTTCGAGTTGATTTTTGAGTCCCCACAATGAGCACAGTTCTCTAAGTGATAAACCTAATTGTAAATACTATTCATTTGTTTTCTGGAGTTCAGTGCATAATTCACAATTATTATGAGATTACCGAAGAAAAAAAAAGTTTTTACGATGAAACTTTTTAAAACCCTCTTACACTTACTGGACTGTTTTAAATTGAATATCATATTTTAATTAATATCATCGACTTTCGCCTCGCTTGAAAAATTACCGAAGTCTATATAAATAAAAGTAGGCAATTTACTTCAATTTTGGCGAGACTAAAGTGGCAAGGATTAAGAGGCCAAATTAACACGCTTAAATTTTAAAGTATTCACGTAATTAAATTCAAGGAAGGACAAGGAAGGATACTAGGGCCCGTTCTTTTTACTATTTACATAAATGAACTTTGCAGCATGAAAATAGACGGTGAAATAGTTAGCTATGCTGATGACACAGTTTTACTTTTCAAATCTAAGGATTGGAATAATGTATATAACATAGCGAATTTGGGAATCTCGCAAGTGAAAACATGGCTAGACTCAAACATACTTACACTTAACATATCAAAGACAAAATTCACAACATACAGTATAAATAGCACGGGACAGCCAAAAAACAATACAAACACCATAAAAATACACGAATGTTTAAACACCAACATCTGCGATTGCCCTCCTCTAGAAAAAACAGAACAAATAAAGTATCTAGGAATCGTAATTGACCATAACCTTAGATGGATACCTCACATCAAACATATCACAAATAAACTTCTCAAAACAATCCACATTTTCCTTAACATAAGAAACATATATAAAATAAAACAATTGAAAACAATATATTTTGCACTCTGCCAATCAATAATAGAATATGGAATTATTGCTTGGGGAGGAGCAACAAACTCGGCTATCAATTACATAAAAACCGCACACAAAACGATCTTAAAGGTAATACTAAAAAAACATAGACTGACCGATACAGACCAAATATTCAACAGCTGTGACGTACTAGATATACGCCAATTATACGTTAAAACACTACTAAACTACATTTTTAACAAAAAAAAATAAATTTCAACATACACAACATAACACTAACAGACCAGTTAGACAAGCGTACAAAGAAAACATTAAAACTCCAACAGTAAATTCAACATTTGGACAAAGACACTACCAATACCATGCTATAAAAGCTTTCAACAGTCTAAAAATTGAAATTAAAATTGAGGAAAATAAAAATAAATTCACACACAAAATTACAAAATGGATTAAACAACAAAAAAGACAATATTACCAAAATGTCATAGCATAAAATAAAAATAAAACCTACACGTAACACACAAAACCAACATAAACACACATCACTCACAAACACACAAGATTATTTTCATTGTATTATTTTTTTAATTTTAAATGTATTATTATGTATTTTTATTTTTAATTTTAAATTTATTATTTTCTTTTCAAATTTACTATCTTCTCTTTAAATGTAATATGTAGATAAGATTTTCATATTATAAAATGAAGGCCTCAGCACGGGCAAGCCACCCAGTGAGGCCTACATTACTGGAAAACATAAATTGTAACAAAATAATGTACCAAATAAAAAATAAAAAAAAATAAAAATAAATAAACTCGTGTAAATAAATGGACAGGTTCTTTGACACCATAGATAAATATATAGTATGTTGGTTCTTCTTTTGTAACATGAAGCTTGTAAATTAATTTTTTTTTCGAAAAACGAACTTATTGAGGTACATTAAATTTCCGTCAGAATTTCGCAAATGATTGTTATTTTGTTTTAATCTAGAAATTTAATGAAAAATAATTTCAAGCCCAGTTTGTATGAGAATCTCAGTATCATCCCTGTGAAATTCCATAAATCGTATTTAAAACTAATTTTTCAGCATTATCGTCGTTTGTTGACTACACCAGATTTTTATGGTTTTCGAAATTATAACTTTTTTTCTCTTTCCTCTACCACTAATTTCATTCGCTACCCAGTATTAGTACATAATTATTACCAAAATACCACTGCTGTCTTTGGCCAAACTGAATACTTTGGAAATCGTAACGCTAACTTCTGATGGGATTACTAATTAAAAATTTTTTTTAATCCTTAAAAACTTCTTTAAACTTTCATTATCACTTATGTTGTCACTCAGCGGACATTTTTTTTAATATCTTGTGTGGCCACTTTGTACTGTAAAAAGTTGTTGAAAAGAAATAACTTTGTCTGGTAACTTACCTTGTTTGGGTTTAATTTAAAATGACGGCATAGGTAGCTTATTGAAAGCTTTACTCGATACGCCACACAATGCCTTTCCCTTACAACAATAGCCAAAGCTCTATTATTTTTATTGTTGATGTGTTTTCTAAATTGCCCCAAACTTGCATTCATTGTAAATAATTATTCGAAGGTAAATTGTATGAGCAGAATGTGAAGGTGCGTGCGGGCGTTAGTTCGGATTTGTTTCTTTAAATACATCCTAGCACGCTTTCTGTTACTTCCAGGCCCGAGTCCCACACAGTACACACGCAGCCTTAACTTTAGCCCCCACGCCGTGATTTTCCAAAGAAGCTTTAACGCCTCCTTATTTTCGATATTATTAACTTCACGCTTCGCGGAAATTACAATATCGTTGTTTGAAAGTAGCCTTTCTTATTGATAGTTGTGTTTCTTGAATTTGTTGACACAGAATCAATCTTTCGTAGTGGATAGCACGCACGGCTCACTTTAATTATATCTGAAATGTCATGCAGGGAAAATCTTGAGTATGAGGTATATTTGACAACTTTGGATTTCAATTATTTTGAATCCTGTTGTAGCACGAATCCAACAAAGAATTTGATTCGAATCTACTAACTTCAATTTTGTGCCATGTTTGAGTAGTTAACTTAAATCTACGTCGCAACCTAATTACACTATAAGATTCATGACGTATTTATAGTTCGAAAGCGGTGAAATTAAAGTTCGAATTAATATGTATATTTATTTAGTGCGATAAAGTCTACAACAAAATCAAGTATTCGTTCGGAATTTCTCCCAGGTTATAGCTGGATCCATTGGAAACATGATTGTTTCGTGTTAGTTCTGAAACTTACTTTGAATAATTTTAGATTTAGCTGTCGATTTTTAGAAGCAATAAGACCACGCGAGAAGTTGTAGGCAATACTGCTACATTTACAAAAGTTTGGTTTACTTTAGTGAATTGCCTCAAGAAAAGCAAGGTCGTCTTAGTGTTCCTAAACATGGTTGTATCAGCGGCACCAGCAGTGTTTTCAGTCCTTGGCATTTCCATACAGATTTTGGGCGATAAGATACGTTTCTCAGTGTAATTGACATAATTAGATATTAAATGTTTTATATTGCCTGTTAAAATAAAGAAAACAACCTGTTCTAAATGCTTTTCCACTGTAAAACCACCGGTATTTTCAGCTAATGACCTCTGATACACGGCATAAGGGGGTACATACTACTCAGGTAATGCCGACTTTGGTGAAACCGAAAATTGGCATATCGCATGTTTAACAATCTCAAAATCGAAAGCAGCTGAAGAAATTTTCCTCGCTGTAATCTCTTAGCGACGCATACACGACAAAGTTTATGTGAAATGTAAGATTTATTTCACGTATTATTATTTCGTAATCTTTCATATAAACTTTGGCCAATCAGAAATAAATAAATATAGTTAAATGCTTGCATTAAAATCGAATTAGGATCATTCGTTGAAACGTTGCCATTTTGAATTTTCTTAAGGTAGAGTTAATAATCAACTGACTTAACTGTATTGTAGAAGTTCAAACATAGGAACTTTGACTTACCATTTTCCGCCAAATGCGCAAAAACTCTGCGGACAATACTTCATGTCATTAATCCGGTGACTGTTCAATATGATGACTGGTCGGTGGCTTAGTTGGCATTGGGATGGGATGGGATTCCTACCCAGGCATATTGAGTTCAATTTCTCAGCTGGCTAAATCCTACATCACAACAAAAGCAACATTTTTAGTAGGAGATTGATTATGTTTACATAACACCTTTATGGAATAAATAAATGACAACCGTTCGATTATTAATCAAGAGATTAAAGCGAAAAAAGTGATTCGATGAATCACGAAATCGCGACGATCAAAGCCGTAATCGTGAAGTTTTGTTTGTTTGATCGAATAAATCACGGGGAATTATTGTCCCTGCTGTCGCGTACAAGTCTGGCTGTCGGTGACTCCGTGAGCTGCCAAATACGTAAAATGATTATACAGGGTGACCGGTAGATGTCACAAAACAAATAATTAAGAATGAATTATTTTTAACTGATGGGCCAAAAAAGTATGATTTGGTGTTGAATGTGGATGACGCAAGGAGTGTGTGCCAGTACTTGGCTTTTCGTCGGTTGCAGGCAACTAATGGGTAAATGAATCAATTGATTTTATGCGTAAAAAGTCGTATCTTTGCCAAGCTTAAACATTCTAATAAAAGTGTATTTTTATTTGAACTGACCTTAGGTAAATCTGTCAAACATTCAAATAAAATAAGTTCACATTTAATTTACGAAAGTATTAATTAAATAATTTTGTCATATTTTTTATCGCTTGTCTGATATTATTTATAGGTCTGTTTTCAGTTTGAAGTAAAAACGAAATATAAACGTTCAAATTCAAATCACCCACCCATACACCGACAGCCGAAATGAGTAATTTTAATTAGTTTAATCTAAAAATTTAAATAAGTGTTAACATTATTTCATCTAAATGCTTCGTCAGTATTTCGCATCTAGAACCATTCACCCCGTATCCACAACCTACATGTCCAATTCCCAAGCGACTTCATACTTCAAGATTCCAGCGACGGTGCTGTTAGCTCCCCTTATCCTTAACGGTACCTTAATTGCTACTCCGAAAGGTTAATGCAAATAATTATTACATTTGTCGTTGGTTTGCTTCAAAGTAATGGACCGAGTGATTAATATTGCTTTTGCATAACGCTCGAGCATTATTCATAATGTCTAGACAGAGTGATATATTCGACGGCCGGCATAGTGCAGTGGTAACGCACTGGACTGCCATTCCGAAGGTCGCGGGTTCGAACCCGGCGTGCGCAAATAAATTTTATTTGATTAAATTGTGTTATTTCACAATTAATTAATTAAAATAATATATAGTATATTTTGCGGCACGTTCCAGAGTGGAAGATACTACCAGTATCGCCCTGGTGTAAGACCACCATTCAGAATTGAAACGTTGCTCCAAATGGCTTTAGCCGTGTTTAGTGACTAGATCTGAATAGCCAGGTACTTCCCCACCTTCCTCTTTCCCTTCCCCACTTACCTTCAGCCTCACAAAATCCCCCAATTGGGGATGCCATAGTCTCACTGGCTCCAGACGGGAGCAGTTGGGACTCTTGTGAGGTATTCACTATAAAAAAAAAAAATTAAAAAAAATAACATGCGCTCTTCATATTCCTTAAGTTATTAGTTACTAGTGAAAAATAAAAAAAATAATGTAAAAAAATGAATAATGTTTTTCTTGTTACGTGTTTTTTTTAATAACAACTGTAATTGATGAATACACGTTTATAATATAATGAAGTTTATTATTAATACCAAGAGCAGACCCAAAAACAAAAATCACTGAGTCTGAATTCTTGGCAAATCTGTTCCAATTTTGAAAATGGAAATTAAAATAACTTAAAACACCTATCAATTTAAAAATGATGATACTTAAACTCAAAACCAATCTGAGTTCTAGAGTTCATTGTACAAGAGTTACAGACACAATACACGAAGTGAATATTTTTAATTAGCCATATTTTTTGCACTTCTATGAATTTTTAAGCAAACTTTTATCCTCAGGAGTATTTTTTGATCATGATTTTATCGCATTAATATTATCACAAACCGAACTAGGTTATAAGAAGACAATATAAGCGATTCTTAAACGAAAAATCAGAAAAAGATAGGTTACATCCAGGACTTGAACCCAGAACCCTCGCCTTGCCGGGTTGCTGCTCTACCAACTGAGCTAATAGGAACCTATCTTCTTCAGTCATATTTAACTGTATCATACTTCGAATAAAAACTACCAACATTATCTTAATTTTCTCACCAAGAAATTGGTTGGGTGTCGTGGATTTAATTTTTATCCAAATCTACAGTTTTCTTCCGAGATTGATGTAATTTTGCACACTCAACCTTCAAAATAAGAGGACAAGAAAAATGTGTCACTGTCTACGTCACTGTCACTGATAACGCCGGGACTTCAGCTAGTGTTGTTATAAAAAAAAACTATGTACCCACTAAATATTTTGCTGTGCACGTAGCAATGGCTAACTTAATGATAATTAAGTTAGTTTAATTAACTAACTATTAATTAACTATTATTTAATTAATTAACTATTATTTATTTTAATTAACTAACTTAATAATAATTTCACATAACTTAATGAAGTTATGTGAAAATAATGGTTTTAAACCAAGAAAACTTCATTGATACAACACCGATCTGTCACAAGAGCTCATTTGCTTTTGAAGCGACGCGACGCGACGTAATACTGTCTAAGTATTATGGTCGACGACAACTTGATAAAGTTAAGGTAATGTCAAGTAATGCCGCTTATTAATTGGGAAATAATAATTTGTTCTGCTGCTGAACAAACGTTCATAGTCGCTTAGATACAGATTTCAATTTTCCGTGTTGTTATGAGATGTTCTGAGCAGTTTATGCGGTAAATATGGCATTATGAGCGAATTCTCCAAAATATGAGAAAAAGGTAGGCGACACATTACGCTATACGCATCATGGCTTGATCTATTTTAAAACATCGCTCGCCATACACTGCCACTGGGAATGTATGGCAAACTATACGCTGAAATAAGCCAAGCCATGAAAATATGCATCGCAACATGCAATAAAGTCAGACTAACAAAAAAGGACAAAGCCATTATGCAAAACAGTTTATTCTAAACATGATAAAAACCATAAAAATTGTAGTACCGGAAACCATAAATAACTACACCATTTAATAAAATTTAAATAGATTTTTAGAACCAATTTAAGCAAGATAAAATGAAATCATTTTAATTAGTAATTTGTATCTGCCCCATCTGCGGAACGTAGCTTGATCATCTGCTCCAATGTCATATCCAGCCAAGTACACAAAACTCTCGTGGAAGTAAAATGTGGAGTGTTGTATCAGTTAGAACTGGTGATATTTACAACAATATTATGTGAAAAAGTGTAAAAACCGTAATTTGTCTTTTGTATTATTAGCAATCAAGTATTTTAAGCGGGTTTCTTGAGTTTTTTTTTAAATAAATCGGGCAAGCAAAGTTCAAGTTCAAGCAAAATCTTATTGACGCTCGGGACACCTATTTTCTCTTTTTGTCCTGACAAAGGAAGAGTTCTTCCGAAACCGGTGGTCTCAAAAATTAACCAGAATAAGCTGAACAGATATGCCAGAAAACTTTTTCATTTCATAGATTTTGCAACTGTTTTCAATTGCTTTAAAAAATACACAGTAATTCAGACTTTTTATTTTTTTTATGAATTCAGTCATAATCAACATCTCTGCAATATGTCACCTCAAGTGGTTCGCTACGTTTGGTGACTTAGCAAGGGTGCTCGGGTTCATGGATGAGATTTGTCCCGGTCATGGCAACAGATGCGTCTGTCTATTAACTGCGTGGCAGGCCGGATCGGGAGAGACTGGTTGGTTATGACCTCTCCAGCAGGGCTCTCATATAAACATCCTAAAAAGACCCTCCGTACAGCATCCCCAAAGAGGACACCAAATAATATATTTTTGTGCTAATTTTTTGTTTGTTTAGCCTTTTCCTCGTGTTTTTAATTTTTACCCCATTTCTAATATCTGTTGATCTAAGTCACCGCGGTGGCCGAACCCAAAATTTGTTACTATCTCATTCAATAATAATTTTTGTTAGATGTTAGTAATTTATTTATTTGAGACCTTTGTTTGGTTAGTTAACCGCAAGAGCACAATGTACTAAAATGAATGTACAATAGTTATGATCGTAAATATAGAACACTGTAACCGGATAAATACGTCCAGGGTGAAGCGAGTAGGCTTCCTTCGCCGACGGTTCCAACCTTTGACTTCCAAGAAGTCATACAAGGACTTGTTTTACGAGACTACTTGTTTCTTCCGTAATTTACCGTTGCGGTTAGCGTGTTCATAACAATTTTAGGTACAATTGTGTGCACAGCACGTGGCTATTACGGCATTACAGTGTCGTGAGTATTAGATATCCGTATTTAGATTCTTGGAGTTCAATTCAGTTTTAGTTTCCTGTAAAACTTTTTACGTAATTTTTCTTCGAAACCCTTACATAAAATCGATCTTTGAATTTACTTAATTATATGGAGTATTCGTATGTAACTTTTATATATGCATTTTATGTTTTTATAACTATGTAATGAAAAAAAAATGCTCTGAAAATAAAATACTCAGCTGGCCTGACTAGGAATGAATACTGTGCATCCATTCTCAAAACAGTAATGGTCCACGATACGTGGAAAAAAAGTTTTTTTTTATCATTTTACTTGTAATGAGTATGGTAAGCTTTAAGGTTAAACGCAACGCTCGTTGTATTCTACGTGTTCACAGATGGCGTTAATTAATTAATTTTGTTTAAATACGCTTTTGCAAGGTATTGCTTTACAGTATTAAGACAAATTATTTGTTTGCGCCCTCATATACGCAATATGAATATGAATAAATAGTTTTGTCCATATAAAAACTCAATTCTATCGAGAAAGGCATACAAATACAATATTGGATTGAATCATCGGTAAAATATTGTATTTGTGTGCCTTTCTCGAAAGAATTAAGTCTTTAAACGAACAAAACTATTGATTCATATTCATATTGCGTATATGAGTGCGCAAACAAATAATTTGTCTTAATACTGTAAAGCAATACCTTGCAAAAGCGTATTTAAGCAAAATTAATTAATTAACGCCATCTGTGAACACGTAGAATACAACGAGCGTTAAATCGGAATGATTTTAGTTAAATCTTTACATATAGTTTACAGTATAACGAAATGCATACCTAAAATCACAAAACAAAAGCTTTTTAGTAAATCAGTATGAAATGGAATGTAAACAAGTAATTGCGTTTTATTTTAAAACTAGCACAAACCCGCGAAAAATTATGGAATATCATAATTTTAGGATCTTTGAAGCTGAAAGTATTTTTATTAAATACTAGCAGCTGGAGTCCAACAAGTAATTGCGTTTTATTTTAAAACTAGCACAAACCCGCGAAAAATTATGGAATATTAATTTTAGGATCTTTGAAGCTAAAAGTATTTTTATTAAATACTAGCAGCTGGAGTCCAAGGCGGCGATTGTGTTTTAGCAGAGTTTTGAGAAATGTTATGTAGACAGTGACCTGTCTATTGTTTTAATAATAATAATAGTTTATTTCAGAATGTATGCAGGGGTAGTTTAATGCAATACATTTCATATTTCGAAATGTCAAGGTCAAGTGGGCAAAATTTCACCAATCTCGCTGTTAAAAATGTACGAACTATTAGCTAAGTTCACCACCAGTTATTTTACAGGGTCCTGCCCAGCACCTAGCGGTCAGAAGTAAAATTAGGGCCTATAGATAAAACGGATGTTTTGTTTATCTGTTTGGTTTTCTTTGACAGTGTTTTGTTTTGATAATTAGCTTGTCAGTGTGTGTTATTTGATTAGGTTATAAAAAGCCTCGCCGAGTGGATTTCTAACTTCTTCTCTCTTAAAAGTAGTAACAGTCAGTCATTATGGTCAACTGACCGTTATTAAAAGTGTTTTCCCCGGGTCGGGAATATTTTTAAACTCGTAACATTAAATAAAGTAAAAAATGCAGTTTTGTGCAACAAAAACTATGCGTCTGTTATTTTGAAGACTTCATCAAGCCCCAACAATTCTCAAATCTCGGAAAAAACTTTCTATTAAAATTAAATTAACGCCTCTCGCAGTACATCCGCCCGTCCATTTCAAGCTGTAGACACTCTCATTTGTGTAGATAGGTAGATTTGCCTCAGTAACAAAAAAAATATTTAGCGATACGATCGGAAATTTACCTTTCAAATGAACACCTAATAAATAGTAATAAAATTTAAAAATCATTAGTGATTAATATTTAGCTCTGTAAAAAATGTAAACGAAAGAAACACATTTAAAAAATTGAAATGTTATTTAAATAAAATAATTTTGAAATCTGCTTCATCGCTTGATTCCCAGAATCAGTTCTAATTCCGAAATTTTAAGTTCATTCGACTAGAATAATTTTACGCATTACATTAGGCAGGAAAAGGCACGAATATTTCAAATCACGCACATCATCACAGACATCCGAAATTTGTAAATTTTACGATTTTTCATAACGAAGTTACGCATTTCAAAATATAAATTAATATTGTTTTTAACTGGCATCATTCTTTCGAAAATTCTTTATTTGACTTAAAACTTTCAAGTATAATTAGCACTTTCTGTTAAACGTTTGAATGAAATGGTTTCGTGTTTTTGTATTCCCGTAAATAACCAGCCCTGAACAAAGACCCTGATCAAAACTAATTCTCCCTTTCTCGCTGCTTTTCCTGACAAAAAGTCGATTTGTTGGGCAACATAGATCCCTGACAACAGCGAATAGGCGGAATAGATCCTTTAAGTGGCATAATATTTTGTGTTTGTTTCTGTAAACCGAAACGAATTCTCAGCGATTTTTCTTAGAAATTTAAATGAATTTAAAATACCCCGCGACAAGAGAAATTTTCAGAAATAATTTAACCAACATTTTGGTGTGAAAATACGACTTTCCGGAAACAACTAACTAACCTTTACGCTATTTCTCTGGTGGGGTAGGCAGCGAGGTTGTAAAACCACGAATCTCTTTCTTAGTGTACACTCCTCCTTTCGTTACTACTCATAAATCATCTATTAGATACTCTTCCCCTTATTCCGACTCTTGAAATGATTAGACTTAACTACCTACTTAGATCGTGATTTCTTGGACTGTTCCAACTTCTTCTCTATTCTCTTGTGCAATGTACATAACTTATTATATTGATGTTACTTTATCCGACCATCTGCTACTAGAATCAAAATCATCTAAGCCTTATGTACTTAATCGTAATATGCTTAGAAATTTATGGGTCTTGCATTATTTTAGTGATTGAATTTGAACTACAATCGAAGGTACATGGTTTTACCACAAATACGAACCCGGGACCGTTTTTCTACGGCATTCATCATATTTTCACCGTCTCTATCTTCAAAAAGTCCAATTACTCACTGCCATCCGTCTGAGTTGAAATCAAACCTCTATTGAGAAATAATTTTTAATATTTATTAAAAAAAATTAATAAAGAACAACTATCCTCACTTTCTTTCACATTTTTTAATGAAGAATTTCTCTTCTTCATTACACAACTGTGGGCTCCAAGCCAGTTTCCTTTGGTCAAAGCCACTTTATAAACTAGAAAATAACTTGACTGAAAATCGCAAAACAACACAACATAAAGATTGTTTCCAGAAGATGAATGAAAAAGAAAATTTCCTCAGAGCATAACAAAATCACAACCACTGCGAGTGGAATCTTTCGTTAAATCTGGTTTCATACAAAGTTTCCACATCATAAAGTCTACGTCAGATTAGGCACGTTGTTACAAATACTTCTGTTTATAATTATCGTCAAATTTATTATCCTGTGTTTGACGGGGGTTTCATTCATCAAAATAAGGCCGGGGCTGAAATCAATTAATGTGTAATGCTCCGTCACCGGCTAATTTATTTCCCATACAGACATTTTAGCCCGCAACAAAAGTTTGTTAATAAATTAGTAACGGATTGAAGGATTGAAAATGATTTTAAATTCCCAATGCCAAGACAATTAATATCTTTTTATCAATGCGATTCGGTTTATTTTCAAACGAACGAGGAGCAGTTTTACATACTTCTAGTTTTACTACATTGGGTTAAGTTTTCACTGTGTGAAGAATTCTTTTTCTAACTAAACATTTAAAAAAATTTTTTAACAAGAAACAGTTTAAGCATTTTTTTCGCTAAATAATTCATGAAATGTATAGTTCATGAGAGTGGAAGATACTTAATCGCCATAGCCTGCTAGCTCCAGATGGTTGGGAGCATTTGAGACTCTTGCGGTTTCCCAAAATAAATGATGAAATTGTCTGTTCTAGAGTTTTCACTGATTTATACATAATAGGTACACAAAGATTAGTCGGAAT
This sequence comes from Hesperophylax consimilis, assembly GCF_061612785.1. Classification (NCBI taxonomy): domain Eukaryota; kingdom Metazoa; phylum Arthropoda; class Insecta; order Trichoptera; family Limnephilidae; genus Hesperophylax; species Hesperophylax consimilis. The sequence continues at coordinate 15,857,582 of NC_142841.1, read as the reverse complement.
CGACGTAAAGCGTAGTATAGTTTTGAAATCCGTTTATACATCTGAAAAATTTAAATAAATTTAGATTTACGTTCACGTAATTTAAAAGGATTTATCGTTTTAAGGAACTTATTAATGGCATAAAATTTAATAAATGATATTGATATTTATACGTTCCAGCTTTGTAACTTTAAACACGCCAATCTTATATGTAAAATTAGCCAAATTGAACGAACTCAACCAACGCATAAATCCGTAAGTATTTAGCGAGCACAGTTCCTGGGTGGATGGTCACAAAATGCTTCAGTCAAATAGTATAAGTACACCTCTAGAGTCTAACTAATTGCATACAAGGTTTTCTCGCTAAGGGAAATATCTATATAGTTTCGTCTACATAGTTAGAGTGATTTAAAAAATGTGAAAATAAAACATTTAAATATAATGCTACATGAAAGGAATACATTGAATGTATCCCAGTTATATACAGAAGAAAAGTAAAATTTAATTTAAATAAATTAAAAAAAATAAATTATTTTTTTGTTTATATGGGGTGTGCATTACTTGTCCCCCGATAATAAAGATTTATAACACATTTGTATCGCAACAAGTATAACTGACTTATTAAAAAAATCGTATTATTTATAGGTACATAAAACAAAATTTATATAAAAAAGCAGACACACAATTCAGACGTTTAATGCAATCAACACAGTGAAAAAATAATAAAAATTAAGCAAGCATTTGGTGCTTTGATTGCTATTGCTGTAACTATTGTTGATACTCTGCGATTTATTACAAATATAACTAACTTTTCGTGCTAAATGTAAATGTAATCCTCGCGAAAAAACCGATATATTATTTAGATCGGTTTTATTTTTAACTAAAGTTTTTCAATTTTAAAAAAAGCATATTTTGCGACCGGTGTTAATGCATGCGTAAATTATCTAGCGGTTTTATAACTTACTAAAAAGTACAAAAATATTTGGATATTGATGACGGTAATAAGGAATGTTGAACGGGGGTGGGGAGAGTAGAAAGAGTAAAAATAAAGAATTCAGTCGCGAAAAATTAAAAAAATATATTACAAATGGACATTAAAAAATATAACTCTTTTTAAACGAAATGTCTAGAAATTTTACATAATTTATGCGAGCTAATAATTCCAATTTAAACAGTTATTTACCAATTTACAAAACCTAAAATGTTGTGACGTTTTTTACTTGGAAGAATTACTTATAAGATTTTGTGGCTTGTATGAGACAAAATTTATAATATTAGTACAAATAATGACCGTTAGTAGTCCTCCTGAACACCGCGCAGTCCGAATGCGTGACCGGGCGGTTTGAAAGGTAACGTCTAGCGGTTAGCGGGTAACGACTAACGTCGCCGTGGGTCGAGGTAACGGAGAAGCCCGAGGCGTCGCTCGTCGCTAACGTCGCGACGGTCGTTAGTTCGTCATTATATAACACGTTAAAAACTCATCTCACTGCAGTGTAAAAATGAAGGGTATTATGTTATGAACAGGAAAAGTTTAGTTTGATTTTTATACCTGCAACTTACAAGAGTACGTGAAAGAAGCTGGTGGATTTATTTGTACTCTATTGTTGGGAATATTGGAGAGAGAAGCAAACAAGGGGGAGAGAGAAAATGTTGGGTGGAATATAATTGGTGGCCAAGTTAAATGCTTGGATGTTTATTTTTTTCAATTTGTTGTCCGTTACGGCTACCTTTAAAAATGATTAAAACGGCTAACGGTCATTAATCCGAGTTTTCAATTTACATCCTTTTATAATCACCGTTTTATATTATCTTTAGAAAATTTATACTTAATTTACTTTATTTCTTAATAAAGGGAATGTTTTTATAGTGTGTTGAATCATTTAAGCAATTTAATATATTTATGATTTAAGAAAGAACCTTCTCAAGATAGGTGAGGTTGATAAGGACATTATTCAAGGATAAATAGATTTAGTATAGTAGAAGACCGATGATACCATAAAAAACTTTTAAATTAATTTTTTTTTTAAATATCAGAGAAGTATATTCAATTTCTACACAATGAAACCACGATATGTATCAAAGCTCAATTGATTCAGTACAGTGGATGACTTTAAAATAATTATATAAAAAACTATTCAAAATATCAGTTCATATTAAATAATTTCAAAACAATACAAAGTTTTGAAGGGTAAATTGTTTTTTTTCTTTGGTGGAAGACACGAAATCATTTCATCTTAAATAAAATTTTGATATTAATCAAGGGTAAAATGACTCAGTACCTCTAATGGAAAACTTAAATATTTATACAAAAACAATTTGTGAATAGTTTGAACATTCTTAAAAAAATAAAATAACAACATTTTCAAGGGTAAATATATTAATTAATTAATTAATACAGTTTCATTAGCAGAAAGGTTAGAACGGACCATGTATCTAAAGGAGGATTATACGTGGTAGTCTTCCTTAAAGAAAACAAACTAAACGAAGATGAATTAAAGAACTGATCTCAACCCTCATGAATGAATTGACAGACAAACAAAATTCTCTGCTGCGCGGCGGATGTGCACATGTGTAATAAAACCATGCATGTCAGAATAAGGAATCAGGGGATCCGAAATGAATGCTAGATCGGTGCGACGTAGGCAATATGTTTAGGACGCTTAAATGGCTTGGACGTGTAAGGTAGAAAGAAGTGTATGTTTTATATACGACACACATAGAAGTAATTGATTACGTCTAAAAGGGATCCAAATGATAATCTAGTCTCCCTCAACGGAAGATATCTTCCGAACAGGCCTTCCATTGATATGCTTGGTGTAACTATAAGTGACCAGCTCAGGTACGGGGGCTCCATCGAAGCCAGAGTAGAGTTGGCCTCTCAGAAGCTGGGCGTACTGTACAGGGCCTGCAGATACTTTAATAGTACACAACTGCTAACCCTGTACAAATCGCAAGTGCGCCCTACTGTCGAATTTGGCAGCCATCTCTGGTCCGGAGCCCCTAAATACCTGAAAAAAACCCTTGACTCTGTGCAAAAACGGGCGGTCCGTTTGATAGATTCCCCAATCTTAACAAACGGACTGCAATCTTTAGAGCACAGGCGTCAGGTAGGAATGCTGTCCTTGTTCTATCGTTATTACAATGGAAGATGCTCCGACGAACTAGCGTCATTGATCCCTTCGGCACCGGTGCGTAGTCGGGATACACGCCAAACGCGCGCCCAACATTTGTACACGGTTGACATTTGTCACATGAGAACGGGTCGCTTCTACGATTCGTTCTTAAGTTCAACAGCTCGGCTGTGGAACGAACTGCCGGCCTCTGTGTTTCCTCCCTCCTACAACATGGGACTCTTCAAGACCCATGTTCACTTCTTCCTCTCCACAAAAAGACCCTCCACACAGCATCCCCAAAGATGACATAGGCCCTGAGGGAAAAAAATTTCTTCAGGGCCTCCTGTGTGGAGTTAATATAAAAAAAATAAAAAAATGTGGCTACTCAGAAAAATATCGAGCGATCATTTCAATGAAACACTCGATATGGCTCTAATCACATGTAGGAAAAACTATTAATGAGACGATGTATGTTCCTGCCGATTAATTAAACTAATATCAATATTAAACCCAAATAAAAAAGCAGTAGGTATTTCACAAAAATATCTGCGAATAATTTCCCCATTTCTCTGGTGTAATATTTATGTCTTATACGTATTTGTAAAAAGCATTAAATTTGTTGCTCGCCATAATTTACAATAAAAATACATACATTGGTTTTTGACCGCTTTTATTTTATTTAAACTCTACCGGTTTTGGAAGAACCCTTCCTTTATCAGGATAATATTAAAAACTAATCTACGATATAAAATATTGACATATATATATATATATATATATATATATATATATATATATATATATACATATATATATATACAAAAAACTTAAGGTGTTTGAGAGATACTTGGACAAAATGGAAGGGATAATTACGATTGATTCTTGTTAATGAAATAAAAACTAGACTTAATTATGGAACGGATTGCGTAAACTTATTTAAACGGAGCGATCTTTTCCGCATCAAGGAATTCGATTGTATCATGCCATTTTGGAGTTCATCAGAAAGTATTTATGTTTTCTCTCCAAAGTAATTTAATTCCATTTGGAGAAGTTGGATTTTTAATAACTCCTCTCCAAGGTAAAATTCTCTCTTCCCACAATTATTTTCCTTTTATTGTAAGACTTCTCCTAGGGGGTGCCCTTTGCTTTGTGAATCCTTAATTCCACCCTCCCTCTGGCACGTCTACTTGAATTTCGTTTGTTATTTGTCTCGCTTACCTTATAAACACCGAGTTCCTTCTGATATCTAGTTTTTATCTGGAAATGGGAGAATTTACCAATCTTTTTTCTCATTTTACAGGCATTCATGCAACTCTCTTCCTCTTATCCAAATATTTTTTAAAACAATCCTAAAACATTAAAAAATATTTATCTGATTGAATTCCACTTTCATAAAATCATCTACTGGAAGTCTCCGTGGTCGAGGGGTTAGACACTCGACTAGCAAACCGAAAGTCACGGGTTCAAATCCCGGCGTGCGCATTTAAATTTTATTGATTAAATTTGTGTTATATCACAATTTATTCATTTAAAATAATGTTCAGTATTAATGCGACACGTTCCATACTCTCATTACCGCCTTGGTGTAAAACCACCATTCAGAAATGAAATTTCATTGAAACACCTGACAAGAGCACCCCTTTCAGTATAGTATAAAGCCAGGGGAGCTATGTCGTCACCTGGTTGGGCAGTGTTGTAAGGTTGGTTACGGAAGAGTCTGTGGTCAGGGATTAATTTATGCGGCTCTTGAAGAGGTCCGGATTAAATGAAGGAGGAAGAACAGAAGCCGATAGCTCGTTCTACACATAATGCACAAAAACGTGCGCAGGAGATGTTGATGTAGAATTTTGCCCACATTACTACTGTGAATTAAATATAGCTATCGATTTGGTAACAATTGATTGTCAATCAGACGGACCGTAAACCTATGCACAAAAACACTTCGGTTTATCAAGTGTTGTGGGGATCTAGTCCAGAGGTGGCTCCCAAATTAAATTGTTGGGCGTACTTTAGATTTTTACAGGGTTAGCAGCTGTTTAATATTGAAGAATCTTCTAGCCCTATACAAGACTCCCAGTTTCTTAAAAGCCAAATTTACTCGGGCCCAAACACTTGAGCAAGTCTGATATACTTACATAAATAAAACCTGCATATTTTTTTTTCATCCGTTCAAATGTGGACCAGAGTTTTCAATGAATATTAACTAACATGCCCGCAAGATATGAAGAGATTTTCACTTTCCCCACAAAATGCCCGAAGTTCTTTAAGGTCCAAAATGAAAAAAAAAACTATGGAAATTAGCATTTATTTTTTATTATGTAGTCATTATAGAATTTTCACTTTCGTCCAGGTTTTAAAAAAATTCTTTTTTGATGCAATAAACGAAAGAGAAATATAGTGCGTTCTCATAATTATTGTGAATATTTTTTTTAATTATGGTTGGATAATCTGGAAATGCCCAAAACCTCCACATTTTCCCCGCAAATGATGTGGATTTTGTAGACAATAGATGTATAACTCATTAAAAGTGGAATCGTTGTGATCACGTCGTTCGGTTGGTCAGTTTAGTCGTACCAACCAAACGATGTGTTGTTTTCGTTTTAAATGACGATTTATAAATTCTATGTATAATAATATCTAATACAACTTATATATTAAGAATATTGTAACTTATATATTATTGTATAAGCCATAATATTTTTAAATGAAGTTCCTCATTGGAAGGATCGGAGCAGTCCTCCTTCTTAGGGATCGGGTGGACGATCGCATTTTTCCAAAGATCTGGCACATTTCCACTTTTGAGTGAAAGTTTAAATAATTTTTAGATCACTGCAGTTAATTCTGCACCTTTTTAGGACTAGGGCAGGTATTCCGTCTGGCCCGCTGGCTTTGTCAACTTTTAAGTCGTTCAAGACCCGGAGAACCTCCTTACCCTCGATCTTTGGTTCCTTCATTTGGAAACCGCAGTGCGGAATGGAAGAGGGAGTCTCTCGGTTATCTTGAATAGTCGAGTTTTCTGCATTTTTTCCCTATTAATTCAACTTTCTTACGGGTTAGTCATTGGAGGGGACCCACCCTTTCCCGACGGCTGTGTGAGGAAACTGATTGTTTAACCTTCTTAGCCGCCCACGTCAGGACTCTAATTTTTTTTTGTAAAAAGAAGCTACATTTATTTTAAAACAATTCTAGACCCTCCAATGTCCCTGCATGCAAGATTGTTAGTACGCAATAATGTATGCATACTTACATTAATAGTAACACAAAATAAGAACACATATGAAATGTGTTCGCCTGGTGGTTTGGCATCTAAAATTAAATAATAAATAAGGTGCACAAATTTTATAAGTGGAAGTATGATTGAAACATAAAAATATACAAGCCGCGTATCGAGGGCAGTTTACCCCACTATCACGGGGCGGTCTCGGCAAGAATGAGCGTGGCAAGCGGCCTGGCCACAATGATCCCAAGCACCCGCGTCCCTTAGCCAGTTTTCCGAGAGTACCCTCGAAGAAATGTAAATGAGGGGAGGGGGGGGGGAGATACTCCCAAAGACCCTAGGGAATGAAGTGAGCCTCAGGTCACCGGAGGCAGGACGGAAGAGGACCGGGCTCGCGCAAACATTCCCCAGGCCCGCTCATGATGCCGGGGGAGACACCCGTGGTTCGTGGGACAGCCGCCCCGGATTGATGTCACCTTACTGGATGCAGGAACAGGGTCAATCTGCCCCCATGGTGGGGAAATGAACAATACAGTACGATAGAGTTCAGTTCGACAACCTATTCATAAACCAATTTGTTAGTAACAAATAAGGCAAATAACAAACGTAGAAAATAAGTTGTGATCAACAACAAATTGACCGTTCATAATAGAAAAAAAAGGGAAAAAAAGATGAACATAGTATTAAAGAGCTAAAACATAAAAAGAAACAGTATTATCATTATCAACGCGTTCCTAATAAATAAGGCCCAAATTCAAAAGTAAAAGGAAGAATGTGCATAAAAAAAAAACAGTGTAAAAAACTGGCAAAAACGATGTAAAAAGCCAATATACACAATAAATGAATAAGAAATAATAGAACAAACAAATAAAATAATAAATGCATTGCGATCATGCCATAAGACAAAGAAAGTAAAACCAATGAGTATATAAAAATAAAAATAAAACACAAAGCAATCGCGCATAAACAATATTAAAGTTGTTATAGAGGAGTAACCGTGGAGTGACAGGAACAATACGCTTGGCACCTGAGACAAAGATGATTTTAATCTAAATCAGCAACTCTAAGCACAGTCCATCTCTCTACCCAGGACTTTACAAACTTTTTGAAGCATTCAAAATTCTCTCTGTTCAACACGAGATCGGCATTCCATGCCGGTCTTGTAATCCCTCTCAAGCCATCCAACATTTCCTCTCGGGTATCTTTCATCAACTCGCAGTGCCACAGAATGTGCTCGGCTGTCTGGTTAGTGTCACCACATGAACAGTTCGGATGAGGAGACAAGGCGAGACTATGTAGCCGCCCCCTGAGCTCCCCATGACCGGACACCAATTGCGTCATATAGTGATCCAGTTTTATGTGCGCCCCTTCCATTCTGCTTTTAACTGAAGGGAAGAAAGAGAAAGTCAATCTACCCTTCGTCGACCTATCCCATCGCTCTTGCCATACACTCAGCGTTCTATCTCGCATGGCTTTCAATAAGCCAGGAAGGGACACCGCTCCACCGGGTGTCAGTTCGACTCCCAGGTGGACAGCGGCCTTACCTCTTGTCAATGCCTTTTTTGTCAAAACTTCCCTAATTTCTAAGTCAATCGGCAGTGTACCAGCCAGAACCGGTAATGCATCATTAGCCACAGTCCTATATGCGCCCGAAAGAGCCAACAGGGGAGTCCGTTGGCCCCGCTTGAGGGCCAAGTGGATCAATGCATTATCCAGCCGGTGCTCCCACACAGAAGCGGCATACGAGACATGCGTCACGTAAACACCCCTATATATGAGGCGAAGTGCCGGAGTCCGCAATCCCCACTCAGCCGTTGAGAGCCTTCTCAATTTCAAGAATAGGGCCTGGGCCCTGCTAGAAACGCTCTTGACGTGCGCTAGGAACGAAGAAGATCTATCTAAAGTGACGCCTAAATACCTGGTGCTTTCAACGAAACGAATAGTGGAGCCTCCCATTCTGATGGTAGGGTTTCTGGCACGACTGAGCATACCCTTTATCAAGAGTCCCACGGTCTTATGGGGAGCGAAGTTCAGCCTGTTTCTCTTACCCCATTCAAGAATTTTACGCAGACCCTCTTCTGCTTTACTCTCCACTTCCTTTCTGCTGTCCCCTGAGACCAAAAGAAACTTATCATCTGCGTAGTCGACCGATATACATCCTTCAGGCAAGGGTAACCTAGAGGAGTCGTCAAAAAGGATGTTCCACAGGTCAGGCCCGAGGACTGACCCTTGTGGACAGCCCATGTTAACGTCACGTATGATGAAAAAATCACCATACATCACAATAACCTTTCTGTTACGTAAATAATCACTAATAATATTGAACAGTAAAGGCGGGCAATTACGACTTTTCAACTTAGTTAAAATCATCGGCCACCACGCATGATCGAAGGCACCCGAGATGTCCAAAAATATTCTAATTAAATACTTCTTGGTACAAACCCTCACCCATTCAAGCGCATACTTAATGGCGTGCTCAGTGGACTTACCGGGGACGAACCCAAATTGGCGGTCGCAAGGTGGAGACAGGGTGAGACGGAGCCTATGTTTGATGATTTTTTCCAGTATTTTACCTAAGATTGGAAGTAAAGTGATGGGTCTGTAGGCTCCGATATCTGTTCTTGGCTTGTTGTTTCCCTTTGGTATAATCCGGAGCACGCCTTTCTTCCATTCTGTAGGGAATACTCCTCTACGCAAGCACGTTTCCAACACTTGATAAAGCTCCTCTTTAGCGTGGATCCAAACATTCTTCGCTATTATGCCGTTCAATCTGTCAAATCCCGGTGCCTTCTTCGGACCCAAACCCTTAATTATGATTTCAACCTCTGCTCGACTTAATGATGTTACGCCGTCCCCCTGGGCGAGGTCTCTAGGTGGAAGCCGTGACAGGTTTCTTACCTGTTGATGGTGAACACTTTCCCCATTAACTGAGTCTAGAGGAACTAACTTGCCCAGAAGTGTCTCAAGAGTGGAGACTATGTCAACACTCTCTGCGTTCCCTTCGCTATTACCGAGCACAACGCTCGATAAGTATCGTTCTGATCCTTTTCCCGAGTTTTCAAGAGCGCTGTGGATTTCCCACGGGTTGGCGTTACCCACTTCATCTACCCAACTATGCCATGCAGCTCGTTTTGCTGAGAGGACGGCCGAACGATAGGCGCCACGGAAAGCCCTAAAACGGACCTGAAGTGCAGCCGCTTCTTCAGGCGAGCATATACTCCGCCTAACCACTACCAGGCCCCTATAGGCTCTTTTGTAGATCCCTTTCAGCAAAGTCAGCTCTTGTGTCCACCACGGCGTCCTAATTAATTTCTTTGGGTTTGATCTGCCCAAAGAAGTTTCAGCGGCTGATACCACCGCCGCGTTGAAGAAATTCCCCAAGTTGTCCGGTTCCCTAGCGGCTACGTATTGAAAACCCCTTAAAGATTGACGCAGCGCATCTCCAAAGCTATCCCAATTCGCCCTAGTGGTTCTGAAGTTCCAAGATGATTGTGGAGCTTCTGTCTTTGTAATTCCCACTGAAAAAGTTATCAATCTATGATCAGAAACTATCGCACACTCATGAACCGTCCATTTTGATATTTTTGATGCAACAGATCCAGAGCAGAGAGTGAGATCAATGTTGCTTTCGCCACCGGTTCCTGAAAATGTTGAAAACGTACCTGGTTCATTGAGGATGAACAGACCTTGCGCTGAGATAAGATCTTCGACGGCATAGGATCTTTCCGTTCGATTTCCGTTAAAGTTGAACCAGAGATTCGAGCGCGCATTGAAGTCACCTCCAATAATTATGTTTCGGCCTTTTAATTTATGCAAGGCACGCGTTTAATTTATGCAAGGCTAAAAATATGCGGTTCAACTAAATTACCATATTTAAAATATACTGATATCACGATGATCTCAGTAACGCCAAATTTAAAGGAAACACAGGTTTGGTATTCGTTCGACAGTCCCTCGAGAACGAGGGGGCTAATCAACGAAGTATTGACCAGAACACCCGCCCCGGGAGAGCTGCCTACTTCAAGTACCACCCCTGGACTAATGATACCAGGTGTTTTCCCTTGCCAAACGTTTTGTTCCTGAATGAGCAGAATGTCGATCTCAAGGTCGGTCATGACCCGTTGGGCCTCAAGGGTGGCTATCCGAGACAGCTGCAGGTTGATTTGGCCTATGGAGAGGGGATTAGCGGCGGCCATAATCGGTCATGCGAACTTGAGCCTCGATCGCAGCTCTGTTTGCGGGGCAGGCTCGGTCACCAGTACAATGATCGGCTGGTTTCTGAAACTTGGTACAAGTTGCGCAGATAGCGGCTTGTGCCTTCTTGGGGCACTCCTCGAAATCATGACCGGCTGCGGCGCAGTGGCGGCAAGAAATGAACTCCTGAGTACAAGATTTGCTTACATAGCCGTACATGTGGCATTTGAAGCAACGGGTAGCTCCCAGGTAGTCACGAACCCGACAGGCATTCCACCCAAGGTAGCAAAGACCACTATCTATTAGTACCTTCCGGCAATCCGGATGACACGTGACAATCATATTCATAGTCCCGCCTTCACGTTTCCCAAAGAGGGATACCCTCCGCATTGTCCTTAAATGGTCTTCCCTGGAGAGAGTTGATCTTTCTGCGACGTTATTATCAAAAATTTCCTTGAAAAGAGCCGTGTCAGCAGCTGCGTCTCCTCTGGGGACGTCATAAATGACTATCTTGGGTAGTCGTCCCTGTGGGTTAACCATTTTCAAACCTTTGAGGGTTAATTTTTCCGCCGCCTTCTGAATATTTTTGACACCCCCCGGGCTATCAGTTTGCAGAAGAACGCCTCCACCCTTGATCTTACGTGTCCTAACCACTTTAAAACCGTCGGTTTTGGGATCCAGAACCGATGTAAGTACATTCTGGGTCTCCTCAGATGTTTTGCCTTTAGGGGCAGTAGGGTAGAATAGAATAGTGGGCCTCAGAGAAGGCAGCTCACGCTCCTGTCCCTCGAATAAGATGAAACCACTGGGAGGCGCTCCGGAAACTGCACCCGCATATGTTTTTTTACCTACCACTTTTTCAATAACTGGTGGCACATGGGACGGACGTTTAATGAGTAAATCTATTTTTCCGAAAATCCCTTCTGTGATTTAATAACCTCGGCAAAGGCGCCAGCTCTCGCGTTGGCGGCGGCACAGGTATTTGCCAGGTTCGCGAGCTCATTACGAATTAGATCTATACTTACTTCTATAAATTTTTTTTTATTTTTTTTTATTCTAGATAAAAGAAAATTACATTTTTCACTTATTTAACTAGAAATAACATAAATATATTACACATAAATATATTACACACTGATATTATTCACTTTCATTGTTTTGTTGATTGAGCATAAAACTGAACAATTTTTTTTTAAATGTACCTATACTTTTTTCATTTTTAATTTCGTCTGACCTGAGCTGAGCGGTTCTCCTTTTTCATTTTATTTTTCATCTCATTCACCTTTGCAGAGATCATCGAAAGAGGGCTCCAAAATGGGGCGAGATAATCCTCCTCGACTGGCATATCGTAGTTGTCACCTGAAATTAACTGTTCCTCAATTCTGCCACGCTTCTTTTTTGCTGGGTTAGGCGACGGGTTTTTGGCCACGTCACCAGTACCAGTGGAAATATTTCCAGAAGGAGCGTTTGCTACATCCTTCGGGGCGGCCAAAATTGATGCTGCTCCCTCTTCACGGAGTAAGCTGCCATGGATACTGGTAAACGGTGAAGTGGGCCGTATAGGACTACCAGGCTCCTTGTGGGCTTGAATACTCTCCATGAGCACATAGGATCTGGGAGAAGGTCGTCTCCTTTGTGAGGATATCTCCTTCCCTCTTGCCTGCGCTATTTTAATAACTTCTTCCTTTGAAAGCTCATGGAGGGAAACTTCCTCCTCGTCGGAGGAGTCCACGGAGGACATATTACATATAATAAAAATTAATTAAAAAGAAACCAACCTAAAAATTAACAAAAATAAAAAATCCAGACAAAATGCTGGAGCTTACCGCTGTGGGTAGAATGCAAATACAGATGTTATTTACAAAATCGGAAAACTCACCAGAATTTCACAAAATCCGAATTTAATTATGTAATTGAAGATTAACAAGACCACCATTCAGAATTGAAACGTTGCTCCAAATGGCTTTAGCCGTGTTTAGTGACTAGATCTGAATAGCCAGGTACTTCCCCCACCTTCCTCTTTCCCTTCCCCACTTACCTTTAGCCTCACAACATCCCCCAATTGGGGATGCCATAGTCTCACTGGCTCCAGACGGGAGCAGTTGGGACTCTTGTGAGGTCTTTACTATAAAAAAAATAATAATAAATCACATTACAGGTACATAAATATCCTAGCCAATTTTCAACAGAAATTGATTTCAAAGGTTGATTACTACAAACTTGATGAAAGCAGAGCTCTTCTCAGTATCGTTAGAGCGAGACCAAACGAGCTGTCTCTGTTGAGTTGGTTCGAAAGATAAGGAAATCCCGTTATAGGTAGGGCTGGTTTATGAGCTTTATTTTTTACCCATAGCGGCAGGGCAGGTTTTTCAATATTAGTTTTCATGGAAGGTTGTGCATAGTTTTCAAGCGGTAAATATGAGGGCATTTTGTTTGTTTTATATGATTTGCATGTTATATTGATGATGATGGTGATGCTCTTCTATTTGATGACGTTCGATACACACGATTTTGCGCTGGCTCTAGTGGATTTGACGAAAAAGGGAATAAAGCTGCAGCGATGCTACTAGAATATTCTGGAACGATCGCCAATGCAAGACGCATTGCAGCGGGAGCACTCTAGTCGCAATCGTACCTACAGGTCTGAAATGTTCTCGATGAGGCGTGTCGAGATGTACTCAGTCAGTCATTAACTTGCAGTTTTACGAGTGACCAACATGCTAGCGCTGCGACTGTTTGCTGCATACTGAAGCTGCCGCTATAGCCGGTTCCCCCGCGACATACCCCACTGTTACTTCAACGTGCTGCTACAGGACCTACTCACCTACACCCGGCTCTACACGGACTACAAATTATTATGGAATCCTCGGGATCACATCAGCGCAATGGCCCCGACTATTATATCAGCGCTGACCTAACACGCCTAGACCCTGCGACACCTTTGCCGATCTGCGCCTTGGCCCCGCGGCATCGTCGCCAGTCTGCATCTCCCGTACATCTGCCGACCAGTTCCACTACCTTGTTCACACTGGAGTACCCGTAAGACCCATGTTATTCACCAGTGCTGAACGCATCCACGAGTCCGGTCTCCACCAACGCGGTGTCGGCTCACTGACCACAGCCTCGACCACTCCATCGCCGTCATCGCCACCTTTTTTTTTATTTTTTTTTTTTATTTTTTATAGTGAATACCTCACAAGAGTCTCAACTGCTCCCGTCTGGAGCCAGTGAGACTATGGCATCCTCAATTGGGGTATGTTGTGAGGCTGAAGGTAAGTGGGGAAGGGAAAGAGGAAGGTGGGGAAGTACCTAGCTATTCAGATCTAGTCACTAAACACGGCTAAAGCCATTTGGAGCAACGTTTCAATTCTGAATGGTGGTCTTATACCAGGGCGATACTGGTAGTATCTTCCACTCTGGAACGTGCCGCAAATATACTATATATTATTTTAATTAATTAATTGTGAAATAACACAAATTAATCAAATAAAATTTATTTGCGCACGCCGGGTTCGAACCCGCGACCTTCGGAATGGCAGTCCAATGCGTTACCACTGGACTATGCCGGCCGTCAAAGAAAACCTACACCTGGTGTCATGCTCAGGTAACCAAAAAGCAATGTAAGGGAATGTAATCTATCTCACTTCGCGTGAACAGATTGATGGGCTATTTGAGCTAAAGCAGACCGCACTCAAAGGAAAAGTGCTAAAGAATGACCACATGCCATCCCATTTTGCTACCCTGAAGTGCCATACTTTCTTCTAAACATGTTTTTAGGTTCACTGTTCATGGAAGATGGGACAGAAGTGGTAATCAGGCGGCAATTGGAAGATCCCAAAGGCGCTACTGATCCCAAAACTCCACTCTGTACCTAAATGGCTGACTGATGAGAAACAGATTGAGAAAGTTGGCTTGATGAAGTGGGACGATAGGTATTCTGGTCGGAGATTCTACGAGTTGTCTTAATCCATGGACATGAGTAAAGGATTATGCCGATCTACCGGTCAAGTATGTTGGGCCCGAGAACTTTGTTCATTATTATACAAACTCAGTCGATGGGTAGCGGGGAAAGAGAAGATATTGTTCAAGTATTTAAATAACTCAAAAGTGTCTGATTCGGCTAGGTTTGGTGAGCGATAGGCATGCGTATGGGCCATTCCGCCGTTTCGTTAAAATTTATAGAATACGTTTTTATAGTAATGTCTTTCCACTGTAGTAACGTGAATAGGGCACCTTTGTACAACCTTCAGATGTGAATTGATGGAAGGCAATGAATGTGTGGATGATTATGAAAAAACTGTTTGATGGTAATTTATGAATTAAATTATAAATATTTTATTAGAGATGAGAAGAGGACAATTCACCTATGTTTTTAATTAGTTTTTAGGTGACGACGCGACGTTTACTAGAGTGGCAACTCTTCATCTCAATAAATTTCTTTTCATGTTTTCATATTTTGGAATTAGAATTTATATGTTGTGCTTATTAGTTATATTTTGTTTGTTTAATACCTCTGATGTTGTCATCAACTACAATTTAAATGAGTTCTGATATTTTCTTCATTATTTGTGAAAAACTAAATATGAAAAAGCTGTTTTTCTGGTGTCATCTGGTTATTTTCTCCTATTTTAGGATAGGGATAAGTAGATTTTTTTAACATTTTAAGAATATTTCAAAAACCATACTAGTAAATTTCATTACCATCCAGCAAACATTTGTAGGGTACGCAAGGTAGTGAAAAAGCGGGTAATGAAATTATGATGGTCTTTCTTCAATTACTCGCGTAATAAAGACATTTTATTTCTATTAGATTTAAAAACATTCCGACTAAATATAGTTTTTTCAGATATAAATGGATTTTTTTAACCATGTACTTGCTTACTGTAAACGCTGGAAAGTAATGCAGTCCGGTCGGTTAGAATGTTTTCCTTCTTCAGCGATGCATGTCCTCCATGCTAAGATGTAGTGATACACTGATTCGCAACAGAGGTGCGGCCAGGAAAACTGCTGACGAACAAGGATCAATGCAGTCAAAATTAGAATTACTGCTTCTGCTGAAGGTGATCAACATTTTCGCGCGACGAAATCAAAACATTAATTCTTTTTGTGATAAAATAAAGTAAGTCCTTTGTGAGGAAGGGGAAGTTAATGAACTTTTGTTATGTCTTTTTTACGTCATAAAGTAATTCAGTATATTTTTTTTTTTATAAATTTAATTTAGATTAAATTTGATAATATTATTATTAAGTTCTGCAAGTGTTTTAGTTTTTTATTATTGTGACAGCTGTTTCGGCTTACAAGGCCATTTTCAAACTGTGGTTAGTCCACATTGAGACGACGTTTTTATACTATTTCAAATGTAAATTTTGAAGGTGCATACATTGATTTATTACTGGTTACACCGATGACATGATCTATTGTTGGTTAAACCAATCTATGTTTTCCCCTCAGTAAATGGTAATGGGTTCTTAATTATTTACTAATGACTTTATTGCTATGAATTATTTGGGTGCATTATACTGCTTGGGTTTTGTGAAAATACTGAGAAGTGGTGAGTAAATTATTTTCCGTACTTTATTAATTAGTGTTAAATTTGGGTCATTCGTTCGTTTATTGATTTTCAATTGTTCAAGTAAATTTAATCTAATGCCCTTTTTTTCTATATGCAATGGTTTAGGACCCTTGTTGTTAAGTGGGGTATGATTATTCACCAAGAGATGTTCTGCGAATTTTGAGGATGTGTTTTTATTATTATAACATCGTATATGTTCGTTGAATCTAGTTGAGAATGCCCTCCCCGTTTGTCCGATGTAAGTGGCGTTACAATCGGCGTGGTCACATTTTAATTCATATATGCCACTGTTATTGAGTATAGGGATTTTACTTTTAGAGTTTTTAAGGCTTGTTCCTAAATTATTGTTTGTTCGAAAAGCTATATTTAAACCACATTTTTTAATTTCTTTTGCAATTTTTTCAGATATTCGGCCTAGGAATTCGAGACATGCAAATTTTTCTATATTTTTGTTATTTACCGGATATATTAAATTGATTTTATTTTTATATTTCTTATTTTTTATTATTTTTTCAATGTTATTTGCCTCATAGCCGTTATTAATCGCGATTGTTTTTATCGTTTCCTTTTCTTTTACATAAGCTTTATTTTAGACAATAGCCCTTAGACAATAAAGCTTATGTAAAAGAAAAGGAAACGATAAAAACAATCGCGATTAATAACGGCTATGAGGCAAATAACATTGAAAAAATAATAAAAAATAAGAAATATAAAAATAAAATCAATTTAATATATCCGGTAAATAACAAAAATATAGAAAAATTTGCATGTCTCGAATTCCTCGGCCCAATATCTGAAAAAATTGCAAAAGAAATTAAAAAATGTGGTTTAAATATAGCTTTTCGAACAAACAATAATTTAGGAACAAGCCTTAAAAACTCTAAAAGTAAAATCCCTATACTCAATAACAGTGGCATATATGAATTAAAATGTGACCACGCCGATTGTAACGCCACTTACATCGGACAAACGGGGAGGGCATTCTCAACTAGATTCAACGAACATATACGATGTTATAATAATAAAAACACATCCTCAAAATTCGCAGAACATCTCTTGGTGAATAATCATACCCCACTTAACAACAAGGGTCCCAAACCATTGCATATAGAAAAAAGGGCATTAGATTAAATTTACTTGAACAATTGGAAATCAATAAACGAACGAATGACCCAAATTTAACACTAATTAATAAAGTACGGAAAATAATTTACTCACCACTTCTCAGTATTTTCACAAAACCCAAGCAGTATAATGCACCCAAATAATTCATAGCAATAAAGTCATTAGTAAATAATTAAGAACCCATTACCATTTACTGAGGGGAAAACATAGATTGGTTTAACCAACAATAGATCATGTCATCGGTGTAACCAGTAATAAATCAATGTATGCACCTTCAAAATTTACATTTGAAATAGTATAAAAACGTCGTCTCAATGTGGACTAACCACAGTTTGAAAATGGCCTTGTAAGCCGAAACAGCTGTCACAATAATAAAAAACTAAAACACTTGCAGAACTTAATAATAATATTATCAAATTTAATCTAAATTAAATTTATTAAAAAAAAATTAAATGGAGTTCTACGAATTAAACACAAAAACAATAAATAATTCAGTATAAAATGTCAGATTTGAAAAATACTAGTTTTTCCTTTCTAAAATAGCAACATTTTTCAATAAATCGGTATTGGAAAGCATTTACTTTCATAGCATTTTATTGAGGGAAAATTTTATTTTAACGAAACGATGGAATGATCAATATATTCACATCGTACTGGTGAGATCTACGCGCACCCATAACACTTCGTGATTAGCGCTCTCGGCGAGCGCAGACTTCTCAAACATTCACTTCCCACTTCCTTTAGCATCACAATATAACCTGAATCAGGGCTGCCATAGATAGAATTATTGCTAGTGTGTATGGTAATATCGTTGAAGGACGAATGATATGTGAGAAATCTTTGTCCGTTTTATTTATTAGAATCTGCTCTGAGATTATCGAGCTACCGTCATTGTTTCCATCATAATCGGGTGAATCGTCTACAATATTTTGATATTTGTTAAATTTAACTGATTTGTAAGAAACCTTAGAGCTACACAATGAAACTAAAAAACAGATATCTTATATTCGTTTGTGAGAGTCATTTGAAAATACAAGTTTTCTAATATCACATCGACTTTGAAAAAATTGGCAACCAGTCCAAAAAAACACTTAATTTTATAATTTTATCAAGTCAACCAAATTTGAGAATATATTTGTACATATTCACCGTCTATTCATGAGTAGTTGTGTCTTTAAAACACCTTTATCACTCATATATTACAGTGATATGTATTGTTTATGAATGATAAGAGTTAAAGTAAAAAATCTTCGGTTGTTAAAAATGATAAAATAAATATCGAGAAAGAATTTTAAAAGAGATTATTAAGGAGGTCTTGTAAATAAAATAAAACTTGGAGTGTTATTTAGAAAATTAAAAAGAAACTTTTTTTTTTTCAATTGTGGTAAATTTCGTTTCAGTTATATTTGTTTTTTCCAAGAACAAAACTCCTATTTCACTGTTTATGTACGGGAATTGGTAGTGTATCAAAGGCTGTGGTATATTTTTAAAGCATTTAATATCATAATTTCCAGAAATAAGGTTAATTCAATTTATTAATTTGTAGATACTACAATGGTTAAAATCTAATATAAATACACACACAGAATATTTTTGCATAAAAATATATTTCTGTTTGTAGAAGTAGTTAATCATTTCCCAAAACCAATGGTATCGTCAGTCGACGAAGGCGCAATAAAATTTGAATGAACAAATTTTTAGTATGTTTTTTCTTTTTTACCTGAGGAAATAAAAATTCAAAACAAATATAGACCCGAATGAATACTCCGTGATTGATATTGCTCTTAATTGACAGACGGTTTTAAATTACACGTACCATTCGGGTCATAAAGATAATGATTTTTATTGGAGGGCAGCTATTTTATTTATTGGCTAAAAACATCGGGCGGTAAACCTCCTTCAAGGGACTGGCGGGAAAAGTGTACTTTATATTGATTGACATCGGAGCCTAAGAATTTAACAATTTTTAAGTCGTGGTTTGAAAGCCAGTTAAATTCGTCAAATTTCAGGGTAAAATATTATCTCAGAATTTATTTTCATATTTCAAAAATTAAAATTGTTCAGAGAAATTTTATATTGACTCTTTATTTTGAAAAAAAAGGTAATTTGTGTACATATTAAAACGTGAAATAATTTAAAGATCATTTTAATCGTAGTTTCATTTGAGGGGGTTGTATATGTTACTTGTATCAAAAGGATATTTCTTACACTTACTCAATCTGTAAAATATATATATTAATTTGATTGTCTTTAAAAAAAACTACTTTTCTAAATTTTTCTTGATATATTGTACCCTTAATTTCCTCACGCTTACTTAATCTGTAAAAAGATGAATTATTTTAATTATCTTTATAAAAACAATTTTCTAATTTGTGTACCTATGTTAATATTATGTTTGTATTTATTTCAAAAGTTTTTGATTATTGTTAAATCATTAGAACTAAATGTAAAGACTCCTCCCATAAACACGAGCTCCTGGAGCTCAACTTATGGAGAAATAGAATAATAATGAACAAATTATTTATAAGTCTGCATATTGTTATCATTTATAATGTTAAATAATAAAAAAAAAAAAAATAAAAAAAAAAATATATAAACCACGTAGAGATATGTTTTTCAGTTCCTAAAGCTGGACTATGGAATGAATAACCATTTTTTGTTTGTCATCCTCCTATAGACCTAGTCAAGATACAATATCCCAAGATTATACAGGTCCTTGAGGAAACCTAAAGCCTCTGTGTTGGCAGGTATTCAAAACTCATTAAATATATCTACAGCATTCTAATAATATTTATTTATTTCTGGAAAAGCAAATTTTTACTCTATTATCATATTCAATCAATTTAGAGACTTATAACGAAGTCTCTTAATTTAATCAAAGACGTTTGATAAGGGCGTATGAAGTAAAAGTATCATCATTAAATTTATTTGAAAGTCTTTGTAACTCGGCAATTAAAAGTTTATCAGCGCAAGTTGCTAGTTTTAAACTTATCGCAACCCACCTTAATTCTCGTAAATTTGCAAATTTTCGATTTCATAATAATTTACCAAATAATTATGTGAATTTGAGACAAAAACATAACATCGACATTGATAAATCAAATAATAGAATATTATATTATGTTAATGGCTTAGGTTGTAGTTATAATAAATTAGTATACAGATGATTTTTAAAGTAGCGAGCAATTAAAATCATATCTATTGATACTACAAATAACCAAGCAGAATCGTCACTTTTGGCCACAATAAATACCAACCACCATCTACCAAGACCCCGAATTTTTCAAAGAACTAACCTCTTGTGCGAATATGTCGACTAATAACATCAACTGTGGTAGAATGATTTTGGACATATTTAGCTATACTGTTTGATAAGTAAAAACACAGAGTCTTCCTAAAAGTCTAAGAAATTCAGGTTTCAAGAAAGTGACTGTTGTTTACATACCTCAGCAGTATAGCCCCTAGAACTTCGAACAATTTCTCGAATCTCCTGTTTTTACTTGACTTGGAGATATGAAATATCATTGTATCGACTGGCAGTTAAAACTAATTAGTTAAATAAAAGAGTTGTGACACCCTTTCATTTACGATTTAATGATTTTCATTTATAATGTTTTTCCTTATATGGCGAAAAAAGGTGATTTATATATATTTTATGCCTATACATTATTATTTATTTATTTTGGAAGACCATTCAAATCGAAAGATAAGTCACTGCACGCCATAAGTACCCACCTTCGAATGTAAATTATCTTGTAAAAATCCTACGAAACTATTTTTGAAACCAGCGTCAGATTTAAACAACCGGACCCGAGGTTCTTAGAAAATATTTTTTAACAAGTTTCGTTCATCGAGCTGATAGAGCGGTGATTGGTCAGAACGTCGCTTGGTGTAGCTTGAAGTCTGTTCTCCACAGGGGGCGCTCAACGACTCTGAATGCATTTACAAATTATCTATTTATAATACGTTGGCAATTAACTCCTAAAAGAACTATTTGCTAAAATTAGGGTCTTTGATATTCGCCAGTTATTTAATAAGACAATTTGGTGCTACATACGGAAAAATAGTCTACTGGCGTCTCCACAATATCAAGCACACACCCGCTTTTCATAAAACCTGGGATGCGTGGTCCTTATAACTAGAACCAAATTCGCTCAGCGACAATTCTGGTTCATCGCTCCTAAAATATACAATGTCTTAAATACTGATATAAAGTCATTTGATTCTATATCCCTTTTTACAATCCGTGTTCAACATTGGCTATTTAAAAAGGGACGAGCCTTCTTTAAAGAATATATGAGTTTTTAACACTGTTTTAAAAAAAAGTTTTAACTCTATAATGTGAAAATGTGACCGTACATACCAACATTAACCTGTTTAAAAGAAAAAATATAATAATAATGATTTGGTATAATTTTGCATGTATTTCAATTTTGCTTTTAATATATTTTTTAAATATCTATTTATCAATCAGTATTATTTTTGTTTCCAATATGATTTTTATAATAATATGCATTGAAAAAAAAATTTTTTTACCCCAATAATTTCCTTTTCATTTATATTTTATTTTTGTATATATTCTTACATATATTATATCATGTACAACTACCATAATACGGGCATGGGCCTAGTATGGTAGTTGAGAAAATGACCAAATTGTAATCTTAATTTTTAAAATAAAAAAATAAAAATAAAAATTATAACTATTAATTATCTAGTGTTTAGAATGAAAGGGAAAAATCCCTGGAAAATATTCAGTGTTACTACTACATTGACGATGTACAAACGAGGTTATTGGCGCCATTGATGAATTTCAGAACACCAACTTGGTGTCTGACAAAAAATGAAAATTTTCAAATGGAAAGCCTCATTTAGAAAACTATCATGGCCTGGATATGACAGGGAAAGTGTTAAGAATAATTTTATTCATACGAAGAGTCGCACATAGTGGTACATACCATTAGTCTAAAAGTCCACCGTTCAGAATCGAAACATGATCAGTATTATCAGGCGTGACAAGTGACAGACAATAAGACAATGACGTTTGTTCGGGTAGAGATCAATATTCCTGTTCCGGTTACGTGGAACTGGTTCCTATTCTGTCACAGGAACCATAGATATTATTGCTCCAAGGATCAGGTTATTTATGAAATCGGTTCCTTGTGGAATATTTATAAAAACGATAGATAAAATGTGAAAAAGCGACAAATTATTTTTAAAATTTTTATGAACCGGTTCAATTATTCTCAGAAATTCTCTTGTCACCCCCATGTTTTTCTTAATTTCTGAAACCAGTTTCAAATCTAACTGGATAAAGAATCGGTTCCACGTCGGTCTCCGGCAAAGATATTAGAAGAACGAGATATGCTATGTTGGCCGCCGGACCGTAGCCGGAGTACTACCTAATTAGGGTACTTTGAACGGTATCGGGTATCTTTGTTCTATGTATTAGTGCGGATACCTTAGCGTAAGTGAAGGTGTGCAGTAGTATTGGTGAACAAAACCGGCGACACTCGGCAAAACAATTCCACTCAGTACCAACTGCGCATAGCACATCTCGTTCTTCTAATATCTTTGGTCTCCGGTAACCAAAACCAGGTATCAACCATCTCTAGTTTCGGGATTTCGAAAATACCATGAATCTTACCAATAAAGTAGATTTTATTAGATATATTATTATTTTAGATATTACATTATTACTCGCTACTGCAATTGATGTATGTCTGATAACAGCTATATATATGTATGTACTCACTACAGGATAAAAACGACTTTGTTGTCTGCTTTAATTGACGATTATGAAATTAATTTGAGTTGAACTTTAAGAAACAGTAATAATCAATAATGAGATTTGTCGTTCTAAATTAGCTCACACCAAGAAAAAATTTGGTCCCTACGAAGACAGGTACTGGGCAATGAATTTATAAAAAAAATTATCAAAATTAATATTTCAAGTAAATAATCGACATTTGCTATAGTAATCAATTCGGATAAAATTCAAAATTTTGTTTTGTTTCAATACCGAAACTAAAAAACTCCTCCAAATATGTTATCAAATCTAATAGAACTATAAATCACAGATTTTACATATTCGAGAACTCAAACACGAAAATAATTTTATCTCAACCCAAGGAAATTCTGCGCCGTTATATCCAATATTGGATCCACAAATAAATCATCGCGGTACCCACACGACAATCTCTTTACTGAGCAAATAAATAAACAAAGATATATTCCAATAGTAACCGAGTCACAGTAATAATTTTATTTCAGCAGCAATTCCATGTTTATTTGGAAACAAACAAAAAAAGGATATCTCAATATCAAAAAATGTGTTCGTAATAATATCATGTACGTAGGTACCTACCGTACATAAAAAAGTCGTAGTAACTTGCGTGACTTTTATCACCGTTATATTGTTTGGCTTTTGCTGCTTAAGTATATTTATAAGGCCAGGGCCCTTTGTCGTAACGTATAATTTGGTAGCAAATCGCACACGAGCCAAAAGCTCATGGAAGGTATTTGCTTATAAACGTCTATTATTAGAAATATTAACTACTCGGAAAAGGTAATATAAGTACGGATTTATAGTTTGTTCATATGTGTGCGGCCTATTCGGTATTTTCAAATGTAAAGGATTACTAAGAAATGTTGTTCGAAGATTGTTCGTTTGGTTCATTGATAAGAATTATGCAAGGTTGGTTATTACGGTATATAACTTGAGCCAGTATTGATTTATTCATTGATTCTTAATTAGTGACTTATTTCTCTGTTATGTTGCATTTGTCTAACAGTAACTTTGAATGCAATGCGTTTTTAGCACCGTTTATTAATAATTGTGAATTCCGTACAAGAGTCCCAAATTCACCCAACCGACTGAAGACAGTAAGATTATGGCATTCCCATTTGGGGTATGTTGTGAAACTGAAAGTAGTGGGGAGGAGAAGGTTATGAGGAAGAGGAAGGTGAGGATATAACTAGCTATTTAGATTTGGTCACTAAATACGGCTAAAGCTATTATTAACATTTCAATTCAGAATGATGGTCCATCATCAGGGCGATACTGACAGTATATTCCAGTTAAAGAATAGTTAGTTTACTTATTATTTATAAATAAATTAATTACATCAAATTTACACTGACCTCGACCACGGAGACCGTCTAACGTCATTTTAATATTAAGACGAACGACTGCACGATTTGATTCATTCAATACTTAATTTTAGAATAGAGGCCAGAATACTCAACCTAACATAGAATATTTTTTATCAAAAGTACGTATGTGAGCAATTTTATTTTACAGCCAACTTTGGTAATTATTTGCGAGTGGTTGACAATTATATAAAGAATCATTTTTGCACTACCTTCAATGTAAATATGTTAATAAAATTAAAAAAAAACTCTATTAATGGTGGTATATAAATAAAAATTTCTACCCCCAAAAACCGTTTACGATATTTATTTTTCGGACTTCATAATTCATCATATTACTACAGGAAATTGAGCAGGAATATTTTTGCAATAATTACAAATCTCACAAAAAATATTGTTAAATCATGAATAGTCGAGTTTTTTGATGGCATTTAGTTGATCATTTGAAACGCTAATAAATAAAATAGTTAATTTCCACACTACATGTTTATATAAATTATTCAGTTCGGATGGGTATTATGGCCTCAAGTCCAAAATTAAATTTTGTTTGAAACCTCAGCCTAGCAGTTTATTTTATACTATAAAAGACGCTTTCGGTTTTTTGTTTATTGGATATTTATTAAATAGTGTAGTGAAATAGTCTACATAAAATAGGAGTGATGTTAGGAGTAAAAGGAGAGAGAGAAGAGGAAGTAAAGTAAGTAGTAAAGTGCATGGTATGCAGATTTGATTACGAAACAACAGCAATTTCGAGCAACGTTTGATTCTGGATGATTACATCTCACCGGACGAGGTTGTTATTTCGGAAAATTAAATACTTACTCCTAAATAACACCCTTTGTTTCAACTACAGCCGGCGTTGTCGCCGTGAGGTGCTGGTAATCGAGAAAGATAAAATGCCTATTTTTGCCTGTAACTAAGAATACCGTTAAAAATGTGTGGAATTTTTTTTTATGATTGATTATCAAACTAAGAATATATAATTTTAATATTTTCATTCATAATTTTGGATTTGATAACGATCTAAAACCGCATATTCCGATACGGTTGCAACTGGCTACAACGTCATTATGAGATAGAAACCGCCAATATCTCGTAAGACGTCTGTCACCAACGTCGCCCGGCATGACGTCAACGCCGCCGAATTCACGAGTAAAAATCTTTTTGGAATAAAATTTAAAATGGTACTTTTAAAATAAAAAAAATAGGTTTGGCATCTTGCCAGAAAATTCGGAAATCTCGACCGGCAAGTTTATACGGCAATATCTTGTCGGCAAGAAATTGCCCTATAAACTTACGCGTTTACCAGAGACTTTAGCCTATGCAAAATCATTTATCACGCACGATGTAACAGTTTGTCTTATAGTAGTTGTGGTAAACGGCAAGCTATTTTATTACTTATTATATTATATTATGCTCTTTTGTATTTTTAATAATATCTATTGGATCAATTACATTTAGGTACTTGTAATATGTCAAATCTCCACAAGTACATTTAGGTATTTGAAATACAAAGTCAAAACAACACAAATACACATAGGTATTTGCAATATGTCGAATTTCCACAGTTAGTCTGTATCAATGAATGAAAGTTTAGTAGTGAAGCTAATTATTTGTACTTCACAAGATTTCAATGTAAATGCGTACCTTTAATGTTGTTTCATGTTGTTTGTTAAATGCGGAGTAGAGTTTCTGTATTGTAATTTATTTTTCAGTATTATACACAAATTTGTATCCATCAAAATCTCACGAAAATGCGAAAAAAAGACTTTTAAAAAAATAAAAAAATACCATCATGAATGCACTGTCGCAAGATCCCATAAAAAATATTTTATGCTTCCAATTCTTGGAAAAAAATTTACTTTAATAATTTCTTCTTTAAATCTGCAAATAATATTGTTTTTGTAAAATATATGGAAATGTGGGCAATGCGCAATTCTCGAGGAATTCAAGTTCACGTTTAAATACTGACAACACATTTCCCTTTGAACCGTTCAGCTATTATTATTATCCTGGAATAAAGAATTTATTATTATTATTATTATTCACTGGTTGTTTACTTAGCTTGGAAGCTTTATCAAATTCTTTATAAAAATGAGTAGATTATTTCTCTAAGGAATTGATTTCAAGAAATTACGTAATTCCAAAACGTAATAATAAAATGGTAATTTTAAGTCTTGTTTTAAAAGTATTTATTATTGTTATGTATTGAATATATTGCTTTACACTACCCCTGTGGATCTTCTGGGATAATAATAAAAAATCGTTATTATTATTATACTATTCCGGAATAATATACAAGTTACCACTAGGTATTAAAATGAAGAACAATTATTGTGACACAAGATTTTTGTCCAGTATACTTGGAAACTATTTTTGGTTAGCAATCTAGAGTTTAAATCTTTTCTGAAGACCACTGTTTTTTTCTAATATTTATCCCATAAGACAACAAAAATAACCTTACCCATGTATGGTCATTACTTAAATCTTATATTATATTTCTTATACAAACGTTACATTGTGTTTTTTTAAAGATTATGTATGATTAAATAAATCTATTAACCAATATTTTTAGAATAAATCCTGTAATCTTTAGTAGATGCTTTATCCAACATAATTTAGTATTAACATAAAAAAAAATCGTAGACTTCAAGACCATTAAAGAAATATTTCTGGGGTATATGAAGACAAACATAGTTGTTTTAAATTAGGAATATTTTGGTAAAAATTATATGTATTTATTTTCAGATTCAATTTGCTATATTATATGAGACTTCGAATTAGCGTCAATCGAGATTTCAGGGCCTCTTTTAAACACGAATTGACGCAGAACTTCCCGGTGGTGCTTTTGTAATGTTGCTGTCTTATACGGTTTAGTAATTCAACTTGATTGGGGCCGCTAAATGTAGAACCTTTGCGATGGAAAACAGCAGTTAATAATTAATTTGAAGTAGGATTCACGGCAAAAATAATTTTATGGCTACACCTGCGGTAAATAACTTAAACTTATTCCAATCACTTTCATTAGGTAATGGCCAAACCCAAGATTTACATTAAAGGATGTTTTAATCATAGAAACGAAAATAATCGATTAAAAGCTTTCGAAACACTTTAAATGTCTAAATAATCGATTTTTAGTTATTCCAATGAATTTCTAATTAAAATTATTATT
Source organism: Hesperophylax consimilis (assembly GCF_061612785.1). Taxonomy (NCBI): domain Eukaryota; kingdom Metazoa; phylum Arthropoda; class Insecta; order Trichoptera; family Limnephilidae; genus Hesperophylax; species Hesperophylax consimilis. Next base: position 15,830,058 of record NC_142841.1, on the reverse strand, counting down.
TTTAACCAATTCTCAGGTGGGGAATTTTGAAAATGTTATGTTTGAAAATATAAATGGAAAAAAATAAAGACAGATGCCACATAACATGTGGAGACAATTCTGTTACGGAAATCTGCCATATAAAGTATATTCTTTAAAAGTTCACACACAAATAAAAAGTAAAAAATTGTGTAAATAAAATTATTCCCGAATCTTACAACAATTTTGCTAGGCTTAAAATATTATGTTAGTTTACACATTAAAATATAAAATATATAACAGTTCTTAATATATATATATATCTATCTTGGTAGTACACCAACGTAATAACACAAATAACTTAAAAAGCATTATAATCTTTGTGTAATGAATGGGATTCAAAAGACTGTAGATTTGGGCGCCGGGTCCAAAACGTGTCTTCAGCCGATAAGAATGCTCCATTACGGCCGATAGTGATGATAGTTGTAAAAGTTGAAGAATGTTATTGAAGTCTGTCTCTCGCACCAGGTGCTCGGTGAATGTTGGGCACTAAGTGTGCTGTAGTCTCTTCTCGCTTCTGGCGTTTGGCGGTTGCCTAACAGGGCCGGCTGATCTTGAGGAAGTAAACACCAGATGATTTGGAGCGGAAGACTAGGCGAGGTGAGGCAGGTGAAGGGCAGGAGTTGGCACATTTTATAAAAGTAAAGATATTTTTAGAAATGTAAAAATATGCCCAACATCGTCCGTTACACTTTGTTCACTCTTTTCACCTCGAACCAGACATCAGATCCATATATAAAATAAACATATTAAGCAATATTTGTATGAAAAGTTGTGTCAATATCGTTCTTTAAACATCAAGTCGCATCTATGTACAGCATCTGACTGCTCTGGTCTGAAATAAATATTTCCACCAAATGTGTAGAAACGATAACATTTTATTTTTTATTTTATAATATTTGTATTTTTTACAATAGATGTACAATCTTTACACGTCACACAGTATTATAATGTAAAACAAAACAAAAATTTCCTCACCATAAAGAAACAAGGCTCTTTTTTTTGGCTAGGGAATTCTGGCTCAATTATAAAAAAACTCATGATTTGTTAACTCTTATTGTAGTCTTACATATTTTTTTTAATCTTAGTTGAATTCGTGAATATTTTCTATAATTTTTAGATTGAAAGGAAGGTTGTTAGAGTACGTTATGCTCAGATAGATATAGGTATTTTGAATGTATTTAGTATTAAAGTTTTGTATTTAATATTATACCTGATACTTGATACTTGATTTACTAATATCTTGCTATATCTTGTAAGTTATTTAATTGCTTTTCCTGAAACAAATTTTAGTATTCCTATTCAAAGAGCATTTATTTCAAAAGAAAGCTGAAGTCCACTTTGACAATATCCTCAGATCGAGTGGATTATATCAGATGCAGTTCTTTGAATTAATTAGTTTATACTCACAATAAAACAAACGGCAAAGTATAAAGTATTTGTCAGTAAAACATCTAAACTCTTCGTAGACTAACGAGTACGGTGTTCAGAGCGCATCCCGTCCGTGTAATTCTAGACGATTCTTTCCGAAGGGGCATGTCTAGAGTCACTGAACACGTAATACTTAGAAATGTGAGTTGTACCCACCGAACAGAAAATCCCTAGAAATAAGATCTATACAGATTTGGCCCAAGGACGTAAGACATTTTAATAGTTCCAGGCTCCAGATAGCCCAGTAAATTTAAACATCTTTTGTTGGGGTTGATATGATTTTTGGGTTTGTTGCACATGACGGAAATCTTATGAAAAAAAAAAAATCATCCTCAGCCAACCTCTGGATTTTTTTTAAGTAGACTAAATTTTCTATAATTATTAATTAATTTTCCACGTTATATTAACAACAAAGTTTTCGTCCTCGGCTGACCTCCGGATCTTGATCAAAAGTCTTAAAACAGCATTTTTTTTTAAATTTTCCTATTTTATTTATTTATTTGCAAAAACAGTACAAAAACCAATACATTGCAAAAGCGGTTAACAAATTATGGAAGAAAATTTTATACATAAGTATAAACTTAAAACATATGCAAAAGCGGTAAACAAAATATGGAAAAAAAATTATACATAAGTATACAGTTAGAACAAATACAATATTTTGCGCTTAAAGTCGTTGTAGGACATATGGAAAATATCCAAGTTGGATGGAAGGGAGTTAATTAACCTAGTGAGTCTTCCCGGGGGCATCACCATTGGTAAGTTAGTTCTGGACCTGGGAACAATTAAAAGCCTGTGTTGGCGGCCTCTCGTGAAATTATCCGGGACATAAAGCCCTATTTTTGACAGAATGTCTGGAATTGATATTAAACCATTCAGAAGCTTGTAAGTTTGTTTTGCCAATTTCGACCTCGAAGATCTAATTTTTTTGCAAATATTGGTCAGTACTTTTTTTAAAGTAGACTAAATTTTCTAAAATTATGATTTAATTTTCTATAATAAAATTCAAAATCGTTGATTGGTAGGGGGGGGGGGGAATCATTAGAGGCCAAATTAAAAAAAAATCATAACAAACCAACCATTTCATTCAAGGTAACCACTTTTTATGTGATACATTTATTCATAAAGATAGGAGAATGAAGAAGTTTATCTGTTTAAGAGAGTGTTTAGATTTTTCAATATGCTTGAACAATTTCACAAAGTGGGCCTCCTTTTTGCGCAGACACGCCCCTAATACACTTCTATCAGCTCATCTCTTCAGTGTCCAGATTGAATACAGATAGCCTTGCCGCGCCACGCTAATTAGCAACCGTTGTCGTGATCAAGTCTGTCACTCGTTTGTGATTAACAATTAACGGCACGGTAGTACGCCATGTTAGCTCACATAAATGATGAACCAATTATCCACCGCCTACTCCCCACCGCCTACTCATTATCCTTCGTATCAACAGCCTCCAATGTCTCCCCCAATGGCATCGATGCACACATATGCAGTGCGAGTGGAGGTTAGACGTAAAGCAAAGGCTTATTATTATTAATCCTACCGCAGGAAGGTTTCATATATGCTCACAGGTTATTTAATAATAAAATGTTTTTGAATACAACTTGATTCGTACACATATTATTAAAATCATTATAAGAGTGTAATATGTTTCTTCCGGAAAGGAGAGGAAAGGTCTCGAGTAGTAGATATTCTCAGCGTCGTGAAAAACCAGCATTCATATTCAAAACGCTGCTTGAAATTACTTAAGCGGTGTTTGGTGACCAGATCTGAATAGCCAGGTAGTTCTCAATTTTTCTCTTCTCCCTTTAGCCTCACAAATATACTCTTGCCATAGTTTTTCATTATGAAGTGAATCAGATAACTAGGTTGGGTCATCATAATATCAATTTACAAAATAACAGAAGTGTTCGCTATAATTAAATAGCACAGGTTTATTTTAAATAACATTATTATTAAAAACATTACTTTATATAATATTATATTCTTGTTTCACTTTCATATCTTATATTAGTGTTACTGCTAGCAGTAGTTATTACACGGCTTCGACATAATTTCAAACCATGTAAGAAACAATGCACAAAGTACACATAAAGTTGATCTTTTTTTTGTAACTGGAGGCCGTGAACGGTTAAATTAACATTAAAAAATGAAATACTCGTGGAAAAAAATTGGAATACCGCCTTCTTTTCGCTTTTTTAGTCATAACAAATTCTAATTTCGAGTTCAGTTCTCAGCATCGCGATAAGTTCCAACATTGGTCTAATGTTCCATGACGTTCCAAAAAATTTTGTTGATAGTTAATTTTTGTGTGTTGGCAAGCATTTATATATATGAATTATAACGTTGAAGCAAATGAAAGGAAAATTCAGGGACACTCGAGGAAGATAGACACGATCAACTGAATGACAAACTTATGAGTGGTAAAATTAGGCGTATGTAATGAAAGAAGGGGTGAAAGGAGAATATATTACGTGGAAGTGAGTGGTAGAATAAGTAGGGGAGAAGACATTGCACGATCGAGTTTATCAAATATTTTTGCATTTCTTAACAATAATATTATTTCCACCAACCAGAACCCCGCGCGACGCTGGGTACACTTCAACTAAAACATATTTAAATAATACTTAAAGCCAGATTTACAGTTTTTTGGATATTTAGTCCCTTATTATAATGAACCAACTAAATTACTGAAATAAAATATTGTTGAAAGGACAATATTTGAGAGATGTTTTTAATTTTGTTTATATTTTAGGAGAGCTTTTTTTCCTTTAGCAGTGTTTTATTAATTCACATTTTAATTAGTTACCTTCCCTTCAAAAATAGGAAAAACTTTTAATTACCTATATAAAATCTTTTATTAAGAAGCGTAAATTAAAAGGCTTTATGGAAACAAGACTTTGAATTTTAAATTAAGTAATGGTTCTCATCCTAACGAAATAATGGTAATTTGATCAGTTATAATATTTCGCTAATTTGCGTTATACTTTACAGTAAATACCGAGAATTTATAAATTGTTTTCTTTCTCACATTTGAAGCCAAATCGAGAAACTTTGCCCTTTTAATATCTAGGTATACGTTTCAGGAAACCACAATTGTAAGGATGAAACTACGAATAATGTCGCAAATGAGACTTGAATCTGTCCAAACATAGTAATTTCAAACTTCTTTGTATTGAAGATAGTCTAGGTAGAATAGGCATGATAAAATTGTGTGTCAAAAAGAAGATCTCAGTGACAGAAAGTTCTTTCAATCATCTGTCTCTCGTATTTGTGGTGACATTTATTCAAGATAGATATTTTCAAACTTTTCAGTTTGCTATATTAGAAATTGGTAAACTGTGATAAATACATATGACAGACAACGGGGTTAATATTACCCAGCAGTTCTCTGTAATATCAGAACTATATAGATCAAACAGAGAAATATTTCTACAGTCATAGAATACAGATATAAGCCTCCTGTCTATTCAGCTTTCATTATGAATTGCGTCTAATAAAAGGACACCAATGTTTTGGGCATTTCCGGAGATTGTTGAAGAGCTACTGAAGGTTAAAAACTCAACGTCAATAAACTATTTAAATGAGCTCTATTGCAGGCGTAATAAGACCTACACTCACTGCAGTCATTGGAAACAGCAGCCAAATAAAAATTTACTGTCAAATAAATTTAACTGTGATTATCTGTCTCACAAACATTGTGTTAAATAAGAGCTGATGTACTGTAATGCACAGTACTATTACGGATTTTCTGGTTCAGCTGACAACATAATTTCCATTACCAGCTATGAAGCTTTGTAATATCACATATTTATGATAAACATTAACTTTGTGGCTCGCCATAATTTACAATAAAATATATAACTTGTTTTAAACCACTCAATATCCGTATTTGAAGTATTTCGTGTATAGTATCCGTATTTCCCATTTGAAAAAAATTCTGACTCGAGCGATTTTTTTGTTTAAATTTAAACATCGTTTTCACTGATCGACGAAAGCATTTCGAGAGGTTTCTACTGAGAGACCCACTAATGTGCTTCCTTTGTTAGTTGGATATGCATTTTTTTTAAAGTTTTTAGATGCACAACAGACATACGGTTAACAAAAAAAAATCACAGAAATAACAGAGTAGGAACTTTTTGGCATCTGGCACGTTTTGGCATTTATCAGCTTGCCACCTTGAAGCAACTATTGCGGCGAACAAGAAAATCATTCCGACCCGAGCAGCCGTTCAGCTATGTTCCACATAGTTTCTTCCCCGTTCGCTTTCTGGCAATTTTATTTCACGTATTTGTGCTTTTAAATAAAAATAATCCATCAAACGATCGTCCATCTTCATTCATCTCTACAATCCGCGACCTTTTTAGCACCGCATTATAGTAAAGTGCAGTTATCCACTGCTAAACAAGTATAAATAGCAATCATCCAGTAACGGTGCACAAAAATATGTACCTAATCATAAAAAAATAACAAACTTACTAATTAAAACCATTTTAAATCAGATTAAAAAATAAGCCGACGTAGCATAGTGGCTAGTGCACCTCACCTGCAATCAGAAAACTGCGGGTTCGACTCCTGTCGGCGATATTTATTATTAAAAATTATTGCTTTTAAAAATTTCACGTACTTTTTATAGAGTTAAATGGATATATATCAGCTTATTTTCAAAAGCTATTGAAAATATTGGAAGAATAACATTCGGTCCAGGAGATTTATTGTTATGTATAGCTTTTATGCTCTTTTCTATCGCTCTATTTTGATGAAACATTGGCTTATATTTTATTGCTCTTGAACTGAAATATCGGAACAGTATTGACAGGAATATCTAAACACATTTTAAATATAAATTATTAGATTAACTATACCTTCGATGAACACAAAATCGTTCCTTTGTTGAGAATTAAAAAAACTCCATACTGTTTTTACTCTTTGGTATACCTCTTTTTCTATAAGGCTAAAATAATCGTTAAAGAATTTTATTGATAATTATTTACACTGTTCTCGCGATTCAGTAAAAGTTATATAATCGTTATGATTTCTGTTATGTTTATATATTTTTTGTATTTTGTTTTGATTAATAAACTTATTTAATTCTTTTGTAAACCATTTGGGATAGTTAAATGGTGTGACGTTGACCCAGGGAACAAAAAGTTCTTTCGATGTATTTAAAATTGATTAATATTGTTCTAATCGATTATTTAATTATTTTCCTTGGCTAAACATGACCAATACCAAAGTACTCTTTGATATTGTGGTATTCAGCTATGAAGAAGTTATACGATGTGGTGGTTAGGTTAGCAGATCTTCCAGACATATTTGTTAAAAAAATATATAATGGTTGATGATGTTTATCGAGAGATGATAATGATTCATCAGATTTCTCGATTACTATTTTTGAATCACTTGAAAACACATTGCTTGATTGAGTTAATACCAGGAATAAGGACATGTCACGAATTCCACTGGATTTAGTGCACTGTAATTCGGCTTCGTTTGTGGCAGATCCGATTCATCTTAGCTGGTCCAGTTTGACAGATTATAATCACCAGTAATTGTTATTTTTTTTATAAATAAAAAAGATACACGAATTACACTACACATTATAAAACAGTTATTAATTACAAAATATAGTGTAAGTATTTGATGTAACCCCATAAATAAGCAGGGCTTGTGTGTATGAGGGGTTAATTATGAATTGTACTTTCGGATATTTAAATATAAGTATTTCCATGTCTTCATTGTGTTTTTTTTTGTGTACACAGCCGATAATAATTTTGTCATTGGGTATGTTGAGCTTTATAAAATTGTGATCAAATCGTGCTTGCCTGGTAGTTTAAAGGATGATATGTTTTAGACGCGCACAACATTACACCTCCTCCGTTTCACTTTTTGCTCGAATTTCGATCTTCCATCAAGGCGATAGGTAGTGTATTGATATAAGCCTAATACTGATCAGCCGATATCCACATTTAATCATGTTTCATTCAATAGTTAAATGTCATATGAGAAAGTGGGGGAATTAGTCCCAGATGTGACCGTTTCCTTTTCTGATTTTTTTGTTTCAGATTTTCGTTTAGAAATCACTAATATTGTCTTCAATATTTAAATATTACAATTTGAGGTTTTACTCAATAAAGTCACTCCGAAAAATACAAAAAAAGAATTAATTTTAAGTTGGTTCAATATTGTACCATTCCTAGAACATTTTGATAATATCCTAAGTCCTAAGAGTATTTAATGTTTGTTCATCAGTTTTTGCATGTTTTTGATAATTATAGGTATTTCATTAAAATGTTTGCTTTGCAAATCAATTACACCTTTTTCTTTACTCTCCTTCATTTCTTTTCAGAGGTCAGAATATTCTCCTTGTTAGAGCGTCCTATCACGTTTCATTTTTATTTCATTAGACAAAATATGTTTTATCAATATAAACAAAAAGGTTAATGTTAAAAATGTTTAATTTCTCCGAAAGTTTTTCAACGATAACGCTGAAAATTTCAAAGTTTATTCTTTTAGGTGCTAGAAGTTTATATAGTGGTTTGAACAGTAGAAGAAGTCAGTGACGCTCGCTGCTCAAATGGTTGAATTAATTTTTTCTTTAGTTTTATTTAAAAGAGAAAATATTTCATTTGTAATAATTTTGGAAGCCTTAACGTGGGTGTCAGTCCTGCTTGCAAAGTAATTAACACTAGTGGGTATCTGAAGCGTCCACAGTTATTGTCTAGTGAGTGAGTGGGAGAATAAGACGGTACTACCGTATCCTGGCACTTGATAAGGCGAAACGTAAGAACCACTGCACACAAAAGATTAAATCAATATTTTTAAGAAATTGGATAATAATGTTGGCAATAAAACTTGTTTAAAAACACTTTATTTTCTTCTTCAAACGTTGCCAAATAACTTGGTGGCGTAGTTTTAATTATTTCAAAATGAAATTCTATGTACACACCACTTTTAATCAATTATCTACATATTTCAAAGCCAATGGCTTCTTCATCAGGATAATGAAAACTAAATAAAATTTATTAATGGTTAATTTTCACTATCGTGACGAAGAAGCTATTGGCTTTGAAAGATGTTGATTATTATTGATTTAAAGTGATGTATACAAAGTATTTTATTTTAATATAACTTTTTAATTAGTTTTATAAATTTTAGATATATTTTTCCACAATACTTTTTAAGAAAAACCATTAATTATTCAAGAGCAAAATATAAATTGGACAGCTGTCATTCATGTGTTATTGTTGTAGTTATAGAAGTTCTCTTTGTTCAATTAATTCATCCAAATATCGTATAACCATTTTCATCTTCCTCAAATAATGCGAGAATTCACATTTTGATTTGTTCAATATTATTTTGTTTGCGTTCGAAAAATATACTCAGTAATAAATACGCCTAAAGCCTTGTACAAACAGAAACACATAAATCATATCAGCGTTCATTTCCTCACACAAATTAATACATTTCTGCTCTTTCCTTTAGGCGTGTGTGGATTATCATTTCGTGTAGACCGGCTACATTGCGTTTGTTTAAAAGAAACCATTTTTAAAAATGTATCCTTCACTATTTCTCAAAAAAAAGAGTTTAAAAAATATATTTTATTTCCTCTTTACTGTAGGTATTGTAAAGGTGCTTAACCTTGTTCCTTATTGGGTAACGTTGGCACACTTCAAAATTTTTTTTTGATTTTTCTCTAAAAAAATCTAAATCTTTATTATATACCAATAGTAACTGTATCTGATTTAACAATTCTACATATAATTTAAACAATGTCGCCATTTGTACCGAATTTTTAATCCTAATTAATTTTAACTTACCTATATAGACGTTAACGATTATACATTCTACACACCTAATCACAAAATAAACGCAGCAGCAAATTGATAAATACATTTAATAATACCTGCCTAAACTAAAACATCGACATTTTTAATTTTTATATCCACATTTAAAAGGAACAAAAGAAATAATGTCAATGAAACAAAATATTTATTATGCATACATATTGCTTCACTTCCATAAATCACCACCTCCCACAACTTACACAACAAACAAACACACTATTATACACTGCTTACGTCATCCGGTAATATAATGTACCTACCAAAAATTATTTATTACAAAGAAACATACCATTATAGGTAGGTTACCAAATATGTAATAATATTTATGTGTAAATTGTTTCATCACCGATATATAAATACTTTACAGATACTGTTTTATTTCTATAAAAATATAATTAAAATGGACTGATAGTGATTATTTTTTCAAAATGCAAACAGTACTGCTATTATCGTAATTCTAGGTAACCTCATAAGCTAAGTTGGAAATTAGTTTGTGTAAGGAATAATCTGTTTCCACGAAAGACATACGCAAGTTTTGTACGTGACAAATTCAACAAGTTCCACTGACATAATATATCATTACAAGAAACAACTATTTACGAAGTGTGATAATTTTATTTCAGCCGTACTGATTTTTAGAGATATTAAAGTACAAAGTTACCCCCTAATGGGTATACATATCAACGCACGGGGTTCTAGGAATATTTACCACCCACATTTCACCGCACACAATACGCCGCGGAGAGTTCACTGCAAATAGTGATTAAATAAAATATTATCAATGATGCTAAGGACTGTTTGAATTATAATAATACCTACTCTCTCTCTCTGGTTTCAATCCTGGGATTGGTTTGCAGCAATTTCATCTAATCTCCTCTTCCATTCTTCCCTGTCTTGTACGGCTCTTTTGACTTCTGCATATGATGAGCAGCGCATGTCCACCAGCAGGTCCTCCAGGTACTCACGGAGTGTGCGTCCCCTAGAGTTGGTCCCCTCGGTTATGACATGCAAGAGGCCTTCTTGTCGTATAACATGGCCGATCCATCTTGCACGCCTTTCGGACAAGGTCCTGAGCAGGTGCCTTCCTCCTTCGATTCTTTGGAGAACCTCCTCATTTGTAATATGGTCTCTCCAGGAAATTCCTAACAGTCTTCTATAGGACCACATCTCAAAAGCCTCTAGTCTCCATTTATCTCTTTCAGATAGGCACCATGTTTCGCAGCCGTACTTCAAGATACTCCATACATAGGTCTTGATGAGGAGTATTCTCAGTTTTAGGTCTATATTATTCGATTCTATTATTTTCGACCTTTTATTGAATGCAAGCCTAGCCTGATGTATACGGCTGTCGACCTCGCTCCTAGACCGACCGTCCCATGTTATTTTGCTCCCGAGGTAGACAAACTCCTTGGTGTTCTTTAGTGGAACTCCTGCCATAAACTCCTACCTACTACTAACAAGTATTTAATATCTAACCTCACCTTACACGTATTATTTAATTTTAATAATTTGCTAGTTTTACTAAATTATTTCAGTAAAAACACAAACTTCCAAATAATGGCAAATAATTTTCCTCGCAGTGAATAGTGCTCTGTGAATGTTCCCCGCGGTGAATTGTGGGCAGTTGATTTTCCGGATCGCATACAAAGGAACATCAAGAGAATCGAGGTCGAATTTTGATTAGCTGATTTTATATTACTATTGGTACATCACAAGCTATAAATACTTGGATTTCCCTTCAAATATTAAGAAAATACTAACAATATTACATAATCCTTTCAAAAGCAGTCATAACTCAGGTATGTAAAGCAAAATATACAAATTCTCATCATTTTATGAACCAAACAATCTTCCGATTTGAATGTTGCCAGCTAATATATTATATTCAAAGCAAGATAATATTTCAGGTGATGGCACACACAAAATATCATTAAATAATAACGTGCTTAGTACTTATAACGTAATCCTATTACTACCAATGTCATTCCTCAGGTACGTGGAGTGAAATATTGATATTCCGATAATTTTATGAAACAAACAGCGAAACAGTCTTAAGAGTCAAGAAGTTAAGTTTTGCTAAGCCAGAAGCAAAATATTTCGCGTATTGAAGAATGTCGGTTTTCATGTCTTGGATTTTATGATTTATTTTCAAGATTGGTTGGTGACTAATTATTTTCGAAAATTTTTGTGTATTTTAAAAACATATTACTTATTGTAACTATTATTTTGGATAAAAAACGTTAGGTATTATAACTTATTTTCTTCAAAAGTTTCTGATTTTCACACTTCAAGGGACAATTATTTAAAATTATGGAGATTAAAGTAATAATTAAAATTAAAGTTAAAATTAACAACTAATGAGAAATAACTATATTTGAATAAAAAAAGTTTTACTATTCGTGTTTAAAAACGCACAAAGCGATGAAATATATAACATTAATGTGAACTTTAAAAAATACAAGTATATTACAAAAAAAAATCAAATTGAAAGCATATTAATTATGGGTAGATAAATAAAAAAGTAAAAGAAAAACAAACATTTTTTTTACATCATTATTTTAATCTTCACACTTCATTCATTACTTTTGCATTTTTTTGCGAATTTAACACGGTCATACATGGTGTCAGTCTACTTTCAACCTTCATCTGTCAGTTCCATACCACACTGCCATGCATCAGAGTAGGTACCAGCACTCTGTTATGGACCTTTGCTTTGCTTATTTGGACAATTCGCGCAAACTGCGTTCAGTTCCTGAATTTGCCCATCTTTCAATATCCCGTATCAGCCTATCTATCTCTCGTAAACATACTTCCCAAATACACAAGCTCATCTATCTGCTCAAAGTATTCATTAGTTACAATTATGTGGAACACTGTTTTCGTACTGTATTTCAAACACCATGACAAGACTATCTACTAGTGCAGTGTTCCGCAAACTTTTTGTGTTCAAGGTACACCTATCAAATCAAGAAATTTTAGAGGTACACAAAAGAAAAAAGCAATGTTTATTTAATATTTATTCATTACTAAAATCAATATACCTAATATAAAAAAAATATTTTTGAGAAATGTGATCCTGTTTGACTGAGCACAGGAGATCAAAATTGGGAGCAATCGTTGATAAGGCTGCTCTCATCTCTCCATTGATCGTCCTCAGGCGTTCTCTTTTTTCGATTTAATAGTAGTGACAGTTGAAGATCCCAATTCGCAAAAGTACGTTGTGGCAAATGGATATATATTTTAACAGCATGCTTTGAAGGCAGTGGATACTCATTTTTTATATGCAGCCAACAATGTGCTAGCTCTACTTTGGAAAATTTTAGTTTTAATGTCCGATAAGTTTTTAACTCTATGAATTCTTCCTGCTCGTTTATCGGTGAGTGTCCAAGGCAAATGTTATCCGAGAGTGGATTTTGTACCCAGTCCATAAATTGTAGGTCACACTTAGGAAAATAACAGTTCATTTTTTCTGGTAATAGCTCCAAGTGTTTCACTATCAAAGCCTGAACTTTGTTTCTGAATCGACAGCCATGACATTTGAAAACAATTTACTATTACCACTGACAGCGTGGCTGATCCATAATACCAACTAAGCGCGAAAGCTTTCAATTTTGTCCGAAGACTTTAAAATATATTTATAAATATATTTGCACAACATCATTATACTTACCAGGGAAGAACCTTTTTCAATCGTCTACCAGAAGAAATCAGAAGCATTAATGATAAAACCCAAATACTGCTCTCTGTAAAGAGACACTTTAAAAATATTCTGAAAAAAAAACTACTGTCACTTAATTAATCTCACAAATATCCTTAGTTTTCCATAACTTCCTTTCTTTTTAAAAATTTATTATATTAATATATTATCCTTCACTATTATCAAAAAAAATACTACAGCAAACATACATTTATGTACAATGAACTATTTAAGTACTAACTAACAACAACATTTATGTACACTCCCCTTCCATACACAAGCAAATGCTTTCAATGGAAGAGTAGTAAAAAGACCCAAGATGTAAAATGAATTATGTACCATGTAAACATATTATTAAAAATAAAAAATAATAAAAAATAAAAAAAATAAAAAAAATAAGAATTCCTGCCTTGCATTTTTCTGGCTCCTTTAAATGAGCGAATATGTCCGCCAGATATGCAAGTTTTACTACCCATTCTTTTTTTTTAAACACAGAAGCAAAATCTGAACCCTGGACCTCTAAAAACGTCTGGGACTCATTTTTTAGGCCGTAAATCCGAAAAAGTACTTTACCGCTAGAAAGCCATCATACTTTTGTATGAAACAGAAGTGACTGATATTATCCCTCATCTGCTCCCATTTGATTTCTTATTATCTTCACAATACCTTGAATTTTTTCCTCGGCACACCAACTGATGACCACGGTACACCAGTGTGCCGCGGCACACGCTTTGCGGAACACTGTACTAGTGTATATAATATAAATTGCCATATAAAACACGTAGTATTTTAACTAGGATGGTATATTAATTGCGAATACCAAAAACGTCTAAAATGTCTAAATCATCTCGCACCCAAAATCCTTATTCAGAGTCTCACGTTCTGGTTCCAAATGACAATTTCCATCATAAAACTTTTATTTTTTCAACTCCGCAGAACCCCTGACGTGTTTTGGCGGAGGGAGCTAGGTAGTACCGAGAGAGTCATAAAATCAAACCGTGTCTTGTTAGGGGCCGCATTAAACTCACACTCCGTAAAATGTTACTATTTGACATTTTCTCTTATGACTCTCGTTATGATATGGAACTTTTTTACCATCAAACTCGAATTATAATATACTGCGCAGGTATATATGAATTATTATGCACTAAAAGTGTAGAAGCACACGCTATAACAAATAAGGTCGAACCCATATTTACAACAATGTTAAATCATACGCACATAATTATACAAATGTGCATATCATGGTCAAGTAAAAACAGTACTCTGTAAAAACTGAAGAGTGAAATTTCAAGGTTACATGTCAATTCTTTATAATCAATAAACACAAAGTAAAAAAATAACAATTTTAGTTGAATATTAAGCGTATTCGCACACTACAGACTTTCTATCGGCCGATAGCTCAGTCGGGCTCTTAATCAGTATGAAGATGTATGCAAGTATGCTTATTACAACCATTCGGTATCAGCAGATAAATAAATTTGATGGGCTACACGATTGCTTTCAAACTAAACTGTCGGTAAATTATCGGCTAACTGCCAAATCAGCGTGTCGTTCTTCTACGCGCGCGCACGTGCCGATTGTTTAGTCGGCCAACACAGACATGGAGACATACAGACATAGAATGTCTTAAATTTGTTTACGTCTTCGCTATTGCTGATCCAAATAATTTGATGTTCATTAAAGTTTATTGAAGCTGGTCATTCTCATTTGATTAAAGGTAATTTTTATTTCGGGTAATTTAGTAATTTGGAATGCATCGTGTAAATTTTTCCATGCAATAATCTATCACTGTTGATGGGATGTACTCAATACTGTCGGTTTCTCTTCTTGGGCCTTCTTCATTGTATGATAGCAACAACATTTATGGAAAATATTGTACTGTTTTTTGTTTTTCCTCTATTCAGTGACATTATTCTCTATTCAGTAACATATTAGGTATGTTTAGACCAGTTACCGGATAAATCATCGAAATGATAATTCATTACATCTTTAAAAAGTTATATAAAGTCATGGAAAGTGATGAAACAAAAACTTTTATAACTGGGTTAATTAGGTTAGGTTAGGTTTAAATTTTATTTTTTTCATCGTTTCTAATGACTTTATATCACTTTTTAAAGGTGTGTTGAATTGTCACTGTGTTGAGTTATCATGGGACCGTTTAGACCACCAAGCTAGACACATGCCTGTGTGTGGTGGTTGATTATTTTGCATTATGCGACTGCTCTCTTCAAAAGCTGTTTTCCAACTAGCAAATCATTTGAGAGCAGTCTGTCACCACCAACCAGACTATTTAGTAGGCAGTGTCAAACTATCGGCCTATTAAAAATTCTGTAGTGTGCGAGGGGTCTTAAATATTGTGAGTTTCAACAAGTCATAATAGAATAAGAATGCTGAATTAACCGCCAATTGCTAAAACGAATACAACCATGCAGATTATAAATAAAATATACCTACCCGTCAACCTATGAGTTGGCATCGCGTTTGAGTGCCATCCAGACGTCGTGTTGTGAGTTCAATTCCTTGGTGGGATAAATCCTCCATCACTACACAAACAACATTTTCCGTTTACTGAGAAGACAGTGGGAGATTTTAAAATATTGCCGAGTCAACGTTATTTTTAACCCGGAAATGTTTGTGTTTCTTTAAAAAAAAATTATAATAAAAATATATACATAAAATATATACATAAAATATACATAAAATATATAATATAAAAAAAATATTTTTTTTTACTGATTTTCTGTTATAATATTCTCAAAAACCATGTCTTTAGATACCTACTTATAAAAAACTTAACTTGTCTATGATTTGTAATAAACTCTCTTCCGTTTTGTCAGCCTTGCCAATTACGTTGTTTCATTCAGAACCTAATTAATGTAATATTATTTACATTATAAATTAATTTTTACTTTAACTAATCAATAGGATATTTATTTATTTAAATAAAAAATTAGATATTTATTTATTTAAATAAAAAAAATAATCTTAAATTGAAAAAAAATAACAAATATTAAGACTAGAGACCAAATGATCGTAACATAAAAATGTATTTACTGTTTAAAAAAGAAAAAGTACTAAAATATTTCAAACACCCTAAAAACAACAGCCAAAAAACTATTTGAGACACTAATAAGGCAAAACCGATTAGGAAGGTAGTATATACTATACTGCTTAAATATTTCATTAAATTTTCGTTACATCCTGTAGGCACCTTCTATAAATTACATTCCTCGTCTTTCTTTTTTAGGGTGGTACCCTTTACTCGACGGAGTACGCATCCACGTGTACGTTTTACGTTTTTACCACCGGCCTTTGTATGGTACATGCTACTGCCTACTGCCTAATGTACGGAGTAATGGCCACCCTGTACGCATGCCAATGAAGTGTCATCTAATAAAAAACCAACATTAATATGTTTTATGTTGCGTCTTTAAACTTATTTTATGACTATGCTACCATCTTACCTTTATTTTATCGGTTCTTTAAAAAAAAACGTAGGCACTACAAATCGATTGGATCTTAACATCTAAATATGATAGCCTCCGTAGCATAATAAAGTTTCTTCGTCTTTAGTTTTAGTAGTGGTATGGAGGTAGCAAACTTGATTCCCTTGGCTCAAAAATATAATCTGACCATTTATAATTTTTTCAATACAAAAAAAAAAAACATATTGTGTTTCATTATATCACAATGTAATGTAGTCCTAATTTTAATGCTTAGATAATCTGATAGTATTATTAATCTAGCGTCTGGACGATCTAGGCCCTCTGATTGGTCGAATTCAAATCGTATGTTTCGGGCAAATCCCGAATAGGGGGTCTGCAGGCAAAATGCGACCACTCTGCCCCTCTGGCGGTATAAGAACGAACCAAATGACTAGCGCGAATATTTAAATATGCCGCTTCCAATACGCATAGTTACGCAAAATTACTTGACCATTAACAAACGTTTAATAAGAAGATTTCTTCTGGAAGCTTATCACTTTGTGATAGCATTATTTATTTTATTAAAACTTAAATAATTTTGTTTACATCACTTAATTACATACAACCTCTACATGTTTCATGAACGAAGTTCACCTTATCAGGAGTAAGTATACATTGAAGTCAAAAATTAAATGTAGATTACATTTGGAAAGAAGAAGTGGATGGAGGGGGGAGGGGTAAGAGTGGGCGGCTTTTCTCAAAAATAGGAATTACAATATCGTTAGACGGGAAAGGCCAGTTGAGTGGGAAAATATTTAAAAGAGGATATATAATTTTTTTTCTTATTAATTATATCTTATTTTATATTGACATACTTTCTTATTTCTAAAATTATAAATTTATTTATTTGCGATGCTTTATATCCTTTGTGAAATATTTTAAGACCTGAATTTTTATGAAAACTGTGATCATTATTCAAAAGATGATCAAACTCAGATTAACTATTTCCATTTAGAGCTCCGAGATGTTCTCTAGTTCTGACTTCAAAGTTTCTATTGGTTCTACCTTTGTAAAAGAAATTACAATCATCCCAATTGAATTTATAAACTCCCGATTTTTTCGTTTGATTATCGCTATCTTTATTACTAAGAATCTATTTCTTCATTTTGTTATAAGTGTAAAACGCCGGTTGAATAGTACCAGGAATCTTTTTTTTTATAATTTTGGAAGTATCGTCATCCACAAATAGAATTCTACGCCAATGTTTATTTCTATCTTTAGAAATAGGGTTAATATACCATTTGAAGAGATTATGTTTAATTTTATTTATTTAGTATTTAAACTATCAATTTATTATAATAACCATTATTAAATGATATTTGTTTTATGAATATATTGTTTTATGGTTATATGCTATTTGTTTTTTGATGTTAACAAAGTTATTTGTTTTTTAATAAAATAAAATTTAATAAGATTACATTATTTCATCTATTACCGTTGTATATCAATGCATATGTACTCAATAAAATGTGAAAATTATATTTATTTATTTATTAGACAGTTAGTATAGCGCCGCTTTTGTGAGATATCACCTCAAGGGCACTATATTGCAATAATCTATTTACAATATGTACTCACCCTCTCTCTGTGAATGACCAAATATCTACCTATTCACTGTAACTGTTGTTAGTATCACTTAAACTGGGCGAAGCCCATCGAAGTGCCGCCCGCAGGGCTTAGCAGAAATAACCCGCGGGGCGGGTTTTTTATTACTGCTAGTAGAATATTATTAGAGTAGTTTTAGAAAAGACATACACTAGATATAAAATTTAAAAGCTCAATAAAAATTTTATAAATATGCTGTATAACAAATTGTATATTTGTATTTCTAAATAAAATATACATAAAATTTAAATTTAAAAAAAATACAGAACCTACCTTCTATTATGTCGCTTACTAAGTTGTAGATTTTTTTTAAATTATCACACCGTAATTCTGCTGAAAATAATGTATCATTGCGTAACTGGGTCGATTGGAACAAATTGCATTCAGGCAATAATCCCACCTATATACAGTAAAATAGATGGTTTAAAACGAATTAATTGAATCAAAATCCGGGTGGCCCAGATTAGATACAAAATAACTTAAGTTGTTAAAAGTTCCTTGAAGTAAGCCTTTTTGCGGTCATAAGGTTTCGCGAACTTTAGTGCTCTTACATGCTAGAAACTAATGTACAAAATAAAGTATTAGACCGGTTTCAATGTACTCTTAATGCACATAATACAGTCTTACACATGAAAATTCCGAATTGGACAAATTAGACATTATTTTTTAATTGTTTTGTAACCGTGTGAATTTTATAAGAATTCTATGAAAGTGATGTTTTGGTTTAACATAATTTTTATGAACCTGTAGGAAAATATAAATCATAAAAATCGTTTATATTGCTCTTAAAATGAATAAAAAATCACTTTTTTTGGTTACTCTCTGGGAATTATTAGATTTTTTTTTTGTTTAAAATTAAAATATTCAAATTTATAAATATCAAAGCACATTTAACATAGATAAAAAAACTAAAAGAAAATTTTATATACTTTCTTATTAAGTTTTTTTTTTTTTTAAAAAGAAAGACTAATATTCCCGGGTTACAAATAACCTGAAAATATTTAAAAAATCTCCCACTACCACCACAGTAAGCGAAAAATGTTGTTTGTGTTTTGATGGAGGACTTAGCCAGCCGAGGAATTGAACACACTACGCCTGGGTGGGACCCAAATACGATGTCTCAGCCACCGACCGGTCATATTAGGTATTTGTTAATAACAGTGCAATTGAATAACATCAGTTTTAATTGAATAATATCACTTTCTCTCATTGTCATTAATGATACCCACTTCATATTTAAATGTAAACTCAGATTTTTTTTCAAAAAAACAATTATTGCAAATTTAAATAGTTGGTCTTTATCTGAACTGCTTATTTTATATTGTTTTGTATTTTTTCTTTATAATTTTGCCGTTATTTTATTTACCAATGATATAAACAATTCCTGACACTGTAAAATATCAATGTACAAAGACTGTTTATAACGAAAATAATTGAAACGTCTCCTAATTTCGATGAGGATTGGACATTGTTCCGTTCCTCTTGTGATGTTTTGGACATCCACAAAAATAAACGATAAATAATAAAATAACGTGCTCTAAAAATTTTTTGTTTAAACAACGACGGAAGATTTATTGACAGACAGGCCTTGAGTAAACAGATTCCCACGGGAAAGGAGAGACCGGAGGACAGTCGAGTTTGGAACTTGGGTGGATTGACAGCCCCGAGAAAGGGATACAAATCAGAAGTGTTGTTTGAAATTGCAGTTAATTATTGAATTCAAATGGTATTAGAGAATATTGCGGAATATTGAATTAAAGTGAAAGATTATTGATCCGGTGTTTGTGTGAAGTGAAAGTGATTCGACTCAGTGGGAAAACAATTAATAATAATGACAATAATAATAATTGGATAATTTGTAGAGCGCCGTTTTGTAAAAACCCACCTCAGGGGAGCCAGGTGTTGTGCAATCGCGATTGTGTTATAAAGTTGTGTTGATTTAAACGTGATTTCGTATACAGTTCGAACTAGATTGCTTGTCTTAAAAACATGAAAATAATAAAAATAATGATTGCGTTTTTAAAATAGAGTGAATGTACTTAAAGGCAGGAAGTGTTTAATCGGGCTAAGTTATTGATTTGGCGAGATGGCATTCTATCCACGGAGACCGAAAACCAGAGAATCAAATAGATTATTAACTGTGGGTTCGAATCCTAACAGATTAGGGAGGTACAATTTTATTTACAGGAATATTTAATTACCCTTTTATAAGCGTAGGGAGGAGGTCGAAAATTAAAGTGATTTAGCTATATAGAGTAACCAGGTAAGCTTCACGCTGAGAATGAGAGGTGCCTAACTGGGTGAGTTTTTTATATTATTTATTAAATTCCCGAGGACCCCCTTTAAAAGACGGATACAACTAAGTTTACGACACCTGCCGCCCAAATAATGTTATCATTAAAAGGAATACCCTAGACGGATTGTCAATCAGCTGTGAGTGAGAGACAGGCCAATGACTTTTCATATATAGGCCGAGAGGCGCGGAGTACAGTCAGTCAAAGGGGAAGTTTTGCTAGCGTATGCCGTCCCAAATTGAAAGCGTTCGGATGCAACCAGACGGAACAAAATGAAAACTTTTCTTCTGTTATTTGACTTTTCTAATTTAATACTTTTCATCTATTGTTTGACTTTCTAAGTTACGAATTGGGATGCACGAAAACAAATCTAAAGTCGAAAGAGGGAGATGGTAATCTCCGAAATAAAACTACCAACCGAACAACTTTTCTCAACAGGTATCTTTCGAGAGGTAGGCAGCCTCTTTAAATTAAATGCAAAACATCAAACCAATTATCCGTTTATACCTTACCTGAGAGGATAGGTATTCAGTAGAAGTTACCCATACCTAATACACGAGGATGCTAGTAACCTCATAAAATAAATACTGGAACCAAATATTAAAATACAGACAGTCCTCATCCCAAATTTGGCATATCGAGTAGACCTTACATATATCTCACATGATAATTGGCTGAATGAGTAGGCACACAACCTATCGTTAATAAGCAGGCAGAATGTCGACAAGATCGTCGTGTGTTATATGTGTATTGACCTAGAAAGGGATGTAAATCCCCGACGGCGTGGGAGTTACAACGTTTTCTGGAGGTGGCACGTAACTTAGGACCTTGCGTGTCACATTTTCGCGACTAGATTCGTGATAAAGGGATGTTATGGTTTTCCCCTTCTACACTCAGTAAAGTAGTTTATCCTGGAGGTGTTTGAGATTGGGGCAATTCTGAAATTGGTGAAGAGACCTGGTTTTCTTTATTCTGGCGTGAAGGTTGCCGATTTGGAACAAGGGGAGACCCGGCCGGTTGTGATATCCAGACACGCAGATATCGATTGCCTTGTTCGAATTATCATCCATCAGTTTTGTTTGGTAAGCGGAGGAGCCAGTCTTAACTTGAAAAAATTCATTTCCTTTCCTCTCCTTCCCCTCCCAAAATATATACATGGATGGCGCCGACAACTAACACCATAAATTTATCGTATGTATATCACATATATAAAATCTAACACTTTATTATATTCACATTACCCTACGATAGGTAGAATCGAGTAGCTAGGGGGGGGTGAGCAGGCGACTTAGAAGATAAGGTTTATAAAATGGTTTTGAAAAACAGCGGTAATGGATTCAACTCACTCTATCTCAAAAGAACCAAGGGATACCACACAAAACATAAATAACTAGGTTTCTAAACCGAGAAACAAAAACCCAACACAACGTTCGGTGAAGCCTTTTTATACTGAACCGTCACGTGAAATGAGTACGTTCAAGGTCGTACGTCACGTAGACAAACTAGGATGTACACACTTGAAGGGGTGTGTAATAAAGAAAAGACGGCAGGGAGGACCTTCCTACCCCGGATATATATATAACCAAAGCCTTATGGAAAAGTTTGAAGTAAAAAGTGCGAATCATTACATCTGGTGCCGTGACCAGGAGAGATAGATATAAAAGCTGGCTTGAGTTCATTACTGTTGTTGAGAAAAAAAATGGATTTCATAAACCTTATTAATTCACATTAACAGCAAAAGAAATGGTACCTATCGTCAAAAATGATAACAGAGACATCGTACTTCAAAGGCAAAATAGAATAAACAGACAGACCCGGAAAACATTGAATTCATTGTGACGACAAAAAACATCTAAAATGTTCATAAACAACGAAGCCAAAGGATAAACAAACATCGAAATCGGATTAATTATAACACAAGAATAAGACAGCTGGGACAAATCTAAAATAAACATTGCATCGGATATCGTGAAGTATATGGCATATTTTATACCGTTGATATTTGAATAAATGTAAACAATTATTGTTTATTCCAGATCTAAAAGGCAGAGAATGTTTAAGACATAAATAATAAAAGACAGACAAAACCATCGGATCACCGCCGAGGACACAAAATAAAAACAAATCAACATGAAAATAAATAACACTCGAACATAATACAAATAACGTATTGAGGTGAAACAACACTGTTTAAACAAATAACTCAGAGTTTAAAAATAAACAAGTGTGACATGACATATTGAATTTCTACCCATAGAGACACAAAACACTTGAAAAAGCTGAGGGCGGGAAAAAACTCACCAGCAGAACAAGCCGATACTCACGGGAACCAAAAAATAAACAGATGGTAGGTTGCGAAGAAAAAACCGAAGAACAGGGGCGCTCAACATTTTGGAAGAATTAAAATAAAATTTAAAATAAAAATAAAAAATAAATACAGAGGTATTCGAGAAACGTAAATTACCTATAGTTATTTCTAATCCCATCGACTAACACGAGGAAGCGAGATTACCCGTTGGGCTTAGAACTCGTGCTTGACTCCTTAAAATTTACATTCTGTTGTCTAGAAGTGGGATCACGTATTTTTTTGGTTGTACTTCTTTAAAAAAATTTTCTCTCTCATATCGAGCCGTATCTATAACTGCCTCCCCTCCATTCAATATCTCATCTCTTCTATGTCTAAATTTGACTAAAATTTTCCATATAAAGTAGAAATTATCCAATTTTGACAAGATTAGTACATAAATTCACCTCTTTCTCATAATAATTTGAAATGATGGCCTGGAACTCCCTTAAAGGGTGAAAGTCAGAAACATTTAAAAAAAAATAAGATTCCTTAGTCAAAAATAAACTGATAATATTTGTGTTATCACTATTCCCAACAAAAAAAATTCTAAAATGTTTTTGTGCAATGAAGGAGGACTTAGCAAAGAGTTAAAGCAACGACGTCTAGGCGGGTAATTGACGCGTTGGAATATTCAACTATAAAGCAGTATTTTAAATTAGAATGCACTTATGAGTAGCTTGTTTCCATCCGTCAACTGGTTAGTACAATGATCTACGAGCTAATTATTTCGTTCAGTGACTTTGATAGTGCCATGATGGCATGATGACTTGAGCAAAATGAAGTCAGGGCTGCTGCGTAATTTGTAGCTCGCTGAGACTAACGTGACTTCATGCATGCACCGGAACGATTTGATGTATCCATCTACGGCGCAGGGAGTTCACGTGTTCTATTCACCCCTGGTAGAGCATGCATATCGAATGTTCACATTGTGCAAGGGGATTGACAATGTATACACAAATAAAACATTTATTTTTAAGAAACCATAAACTGATATATTTTTAATATGTAAGTTGATTATTTGATATTCACAAAGTACAACACCTTACAATGTTGAGCTTGTGAAATGTCTTTTCTCAACAACACAATTTAGAGATTACAACGTAGATTCAATCATCATCTAAAAGCTTTCAGGCAGACTTTTAAACGTCAAAAATATGCAATTCGATGACACCAATTTTTTTTCATCCTTTTTACTATCCATCGGGCAAAGTAGGAACTTTTGTGAATCTATAAAAATAAACTAACTGACCATCACGCCATTTCTCCGGGTTATGCAGAAAGGACGGACACAGAATTTCATTGTATCACATTCTAACTCATATTTACGACTGTTAAATTGATTGTACCTAATATTTAATATTACTTGCGTGGCAACTTTTCCTTATCCCTCTCCTCTCCTTTCCCGTTCCAACCTAAGTATATTTAAGTATAGTTATAATCACTTTTATTTATTGCTGTTTATGGTAGGCATATTATAGGTTTATCGTTTGTTGAATTTACATTCGTATTATTATTTTTCTTATTTTCTGCTTTATTCTGTTTTTTTTCCATTTTTATTAAATATTCTGGTTTACAGGTTATTTTTATGTTTCTGAATATCTATCTGTGAACATTAATAATTGGTCTGTTTTTTGTTATCCTCTTATGTATATTGTATTACTAAGACTGTTTATGTTCCTTAAATAAATAAATAAATAATAATAAAGCCTTCAAACTTTGACTCTGTTTTATAATTCCCTAAGAAATTCTCACTTTTAACGTGAAATTTATTCGTTTTTATAAGAAACACCTAATTTATTCAAATTCATTTAGATTTTTTCTTAATGGATATAATAATTTTTTTATCAAGTTCTTCAATCGGATTTTTCAAATGAGTTCCTGGTAATGGTAAGCTGAGGCCCACAGTGGAAAGTATCTATATATAACTCATCAGAGCAGTCAATTTATTTTGAATAATAATAGCGCAATTAAAACTTTTTCAAATGAAAATTTTCAATTTAACTTAAGCGATGGCTCGGAGAAATGAAATATGTTTTGAACGGAAGATTTTATCAGAATGGTGGGGTAATATTATTTCTGTTGCAAGTAAGATTGACTGAATGTTAAGATTTTATCTAAACTGTACCGCAGATACTAAACTAAGTTTAACTGGGGTGACCTTTGCAAAATTAGAGGACTGACTTTATAAAGAGAAATACTCGAACCTGTATCTAAAATGAATACTTTCTGTATACGCCAACTAGCTTTTAATAAACGTATTAATCTAATGGGTACCTATACATTTTAATAATTCTTAATTGAACTGTTAGAATTATTTAGTGTACTGAAGTATTGAAAGTGTAATAATAATATAAAACTTTTATAATAAACTTAAAAACGTTTATTTTTCTTAAAATAATAAATTTGAATCACTTTATTTTTGTAATAACTTATTGAGTAAAACCTCAAATTGTAATATTTAATTATTGAAGACAATATTAGCGATTGTTTACCGAAAATTTGAAAAAAGATACGGTCGCATCTAAGGCTTGCACTCAGGCCCCTTGGCTTACCGGTGCGCCGGCTGATTGTCAATGCTACAATTGTCTTTTAAATATTACAATTCTTCTTAAATATTACAATTTCAGTTTTTACTCATTACGTTGTTCCAAAAATTAAATATTTATCCTAGACTTGCAGAAAAGTCAAAA
The DNA here is from genome assembly GCF_061612785.1 of Hesperophylax consimilis. NCBI lineage: Eukaryota > Metazoa > Arthropoda > Insecta > Trichoptera > Limnephilidae > Hesperophylax > Hesperophylax consimilis. The sequence goes on along the minus strand of NC_142841.1, from coordinate 15,804,640 downwards.
AATGTCGCACGTTAATATTCAAATAAAACATATTTATCGAAGACACCTTCTAGATTGGATTAAGTTCATGTGGAATCTTGCGACCATACATAAAAATAGCAGCCAGTAAAAATGTGGGGCAAGAAAAAGAAGATAATGTCGGTAGGTCTTATTCGAAGTATGATACAGTTAAATATTACCGAAGGATCACATCAGCTCAGTTGGTAGAGCGGCGCCCCGGCAAAGTGAGGGTCCTGGGTTCAAGTCCTCGATGCGACCGTATTTTTTTGTCTTTTATTTTAAAATTTTCGTTTAAGAATCGCTTATATTGTCTACAATAATTAAATTTAAATTTAAGTTTGAAGTGAAACTTCTTTACGCGCGTTATGCATTTTCGAGGACCGGAGTAAAACCGACTCATGACCGTCACGAAAAACCGTGATCATTTCGCTATAGGAGCCTAGCTAATATTATATACCTAGTTTAGATCACTCTCCAAACTCAGCTTCGCGGTCTAGAGGCAGAGCGCCCGACTGCCGTCGTGAAGAACCGAGGTTCGATCCCCGCTTTAACAAATTTTTTTTTTTTTTTGTGATTTTTTTAATACGAGGAAAAGTGATAAAATGCTCTCGTGCTGCGACTTTAAGATATTTTGACTATATGATATTTTGGTCGAAATATAGCTTACAAATCGAGCCTGTAGAATCGCTCGGTATTTTGATTAATTATTTTTATTTTGAATCATTAATATTGCTAATCAAGGCCGATAACGCAACTAATTACCCTCGCAGACGTGCGTGACAAGTTTTTTTTTGTAAAAAACACAGCCGTAAGTGAGTTTTTCAAAAATTGGAAATGTTTTTCAAATTCAGACTCTATACGGGTATGAGACTATTAAAACACGATAGATCTTTTCTAAAACGGACAAATGTACGGAAATATTTTGAAAAACGACAGATATGACTTCACACTGCCGATATATTTTCGATTCAACCCTATATAAAGCGTTAACGAGACGTTATGTGTTATTATTTATTTGCCGTGTTTGAAAACAAAAATTTGCGCTCGACAAGTCAATTGAGGAGTACACGTTGTATACGCGGTTCTCGTCGCGCGAGATACTTCTCCTCGCGGTCTAGAGGCAGAGCGTTCGACACTCGTTATGCAGGACCCGGGTTCGAATCCCATATTTTTATAACTTCCATTTTTTTTTATCACATGCTACTTATAAATATGTCAATAGACAGAAAAAAAGAGAGAATAAAATGAAAAGAGAGAGAGAGAAGAATACTAAAAGTTTCACTTCCGTCGTGCGTAGGCTTGCAACACACTGTATTTTTTATTTCCTGCTACAGTGCTCCTAACAAAACATTGATAGGTAAATTAACAAGATATACAAAATATGCAGTATATACAAGCAATTATTTTAAGAGAATACATTTAAACAAAAATAATGCTATTATAGCACATGACAAAAATAACATTATACAAAACCCAAGGAAGCTTATGTTCAGTAATACCTACATAAATTATACAATGTTTAAATTATTACATTTCGAGTAGATATTATACATTATGTAAAAGTCCCTCAAAAGGGCGTAAATAAAGTAATAAACAAATAGATATTGGCCATTGCTTAACGATATAACATATCTTTTTCGGTAACATGAAACTTTGTTCACAATGTGACATTATTAATGGTTAAAACTAACGAAAAATAACACAAAGAATAGAAAATATATTGAATTATGCTAATATTTTAGTGAATTGGTCATTAGGATAGACATTATTAACGAAAACAAGTTTAAAATCAAATTTTACATTCAGAAATCGTTGTTGTAATTTTCCCATGAAAAACAAACCATGGCGCATCAGGCGCATACGTGAGTCTACCAAAGGGCTATGATGTCAGATCTTACGCAGCCAGTTAAATAAAAATTTTATTAGTAATAATTAGAATTAGAAAATGTACAATGTGTAACAAAAACACCATTTAACGATTTTTTATTGGTTATTCTATATGCTGTTTTGGTAATGCTATATAGGTAACTACCAATATGCTATATAGCTAGGTAAGTACCCAATATATATTTTAATGGCACTAATCCCCAACTCAAACACGAAAAACGTTTTTCTCTATTGAATTGGGTAGTTACGTTAAAAAGAAAACATTTTATTGTAATTAGTTTTTTTAGTATAACATATTTATGTTTTTATATAAAAGAAATATATTTTGTAAATAAAACAAAAACAAAAAAATGCTGTATATGTTTAGTGATCAGTACTATATGTGGGTCCAGTAATAAATAATTAACTGCACGTTCAGTAATACGTAAGCACCTACATATAATCTACCTGTGCAGTACGTAGGTTTCCACTCGCGAGAACGTGGAAGCGGCAGTCCGAAGAATAGTTAATTATTCATCAATTTCATTCGCGTTTTATTTCACGAATCACTTAACTTTTCACGTATTTCAAGAAACAAAAAGATGTTAAAATTCACATTATGACACTTGTGCACTCTTAATTAAAATAATATAAAAAGCTTTATTCACGATGTTGAAAAATTGTTGCTTTGGATAGAAAAACTAGAATGATTAATATAACTACTTCTATAATCTATATATAGCCTCACATTTTTCAGGGTTGCACTACACTGTAACTGGAAAACTTATGATATAGCGTCAAAAACACATAGAAAACTAAATATTTACTTATAAAATTGTATAAACATACCTTTACGTAAAAGTAATGAGTGTGAGAGTTTTAATTAATAACAGTGATATAAAATACAGTTTTTAAGTTATATAAATGATATATTAACTGATTTAACGGCATTTAACGATTTTTGTGAGTTCTTATGGATAACATCCATTTAAATCGCTGAATAGATTTTTGGCAAATATTTACCAAAATCAATCAATCTGTGAATTCATGGAAAAATATGTTCATTCGAGTAAACAAAGATTCGGAAAGTCAAAATTTCAGGTTGTTACCAAAAAACTATTAATATTTTATCGTAATATTAAAACCGTAATATAAAATTGATGGCTCGGGTGCTTTTTTTTGTGATAGTGAAAACTATAGATTCTAGAAAGTGTAAATGCTTGTTCATTTGACAAGTTTAGAAGCAGTTTTTTTCTTCATGCTTTTTAAGGATTTGGTTTTATTTTTTGCTACCGTTACTCAATTTTGGTATATATCAAATGTTGCTATCATTCCCTGCACACCAAAATTATGAATTCATATAACTATTTTTTAATGATAAGATAATAAGATAATTTATAAAACAAGGTTTTTATGCATAGCACAAAGGATAACAAATTATTATAAGCATTGAAATATCCATACAAATTGAAAATATCTCCCGAGTAAAAATAAATGCCGCCGACGGGAATTGAACCCGCACCTCCTGATGTCCGGTCAGGTGCTCTGGACCACTGAGCTACGTCGGCTTATTCAATATGTATAAGTACTTCAATCAACTGGTGTATTATAAATAGTTCCTCTGACCTTCCTCAATGCCTGCAGGTGTAGTACCTACCTAGTTCAACCTATTATAAAAAATGACCAAGGAAAATATGTTTATGTATTGAAGACTATTATTTGTTAGGGTTCTTAGTATAATTTGGAAGAAAAAATTGTGTGTCATGAACTTGTACTAAAAACAATAATTTATGTAGCAATTTACTTAACCTTCTTCAAATCTTCAAAGAGTAAATAATTTAAATTATTAATATTTTTAGCTTATCTTAATTAAGCGACAATAATAATACCTAATATTGAACTTTTACTGATCATTTGTTCATGTTTTTTTATGTTTCTTTATAACAAAATAATACAAGATTTCAAATTATAAAAGAATGCAAAATAAACACAATTTATTTATCCTAATTATTCTACCACTCCACAGAGTGAACTCCACGAGCTCGTGTTTATGGGAGGAGTAAGTATATACAAAAAGAAAATAATGTTTAGAGGGTGATGCGAAATCAATATTCAAAGTCATATAAATAACGACAAACGTAATTCATCATAATCAAGCAATCCATTCTAAGCTTCTATTATAAAACACTCATGAACTTATCCAATAAAAGGAAATATTAAATCAAAATAATTTAATCGTTTTATGAATATTGAATTTGTTTAAGGCTTCATAATGCAATAATGTTTATACAGGTACACAACGACACAAATAAATAGATTCATATGACAGTCTGTTGTGTACATCGTTTCATCAAACTAATTAACATAATTCAATTATTAAATTAACTACAAACATAGTACAATTTTTAAATAAACTACAAACATAATTCAATAAGCACAATTTTAGACAATTAATATTAATAAAATAGCCAATTTTTATAAATCTTAGATAGTAAAGATTGGGTAAACGTATATAAGTGTATAATATATCCATTTCCAATATCAGGGAGTTAATTTGCTTTTTGAATTGTTCATATTTCAAAGTTTCAGTTACCTTAATTTTGTTTTTCTACAGTAATATATTGTATCTTTTCACACCTAAATATAAGTAGTGTTGCTGAGCCGTGGTCGTTCTTAGCATTATGATATTGAACTAGTTTAAAGGATCGAGTAAATAAGTGACTCTACGTACCACCTACCTTACTTTTGATAGCTTTGAAATTGATATTTTGTTGCAGGGGAAACAGCATATGGCCATTACATCCAAATTTCAACGCTACCCTAAATCGTGTAAACTAAAAACGATAGCTAACATGCAATTCTCTATTTACACAATTCAAAATAATCATCGTAATTATATTGTTCGTACCCTTATTTCAGAAAATGCATTAAAATAACGACGGAAAACAAAAAGTAACTGGGGTGATAGAAAACAAACATCTCGCGTTATTCCCATTATTGGGGGACGTGAAATTGAGTAAAACCAAATCACTTTATCGCGCGGTACCAATATGTGCCTTCTACCAAAAACAATCATTCGTTCTTGATCACGTGCTGGCAAATCTATTCCGGGCAATTGGATAAAATATACACCGCCTCGTGGAACGTAGGTACCGTATTCTAAGTTGTTTTACTCATTTCTTGATAGAAATTCTGACAAATTCGAGGATTCTTAGATTTCCTTGTTCAAATAAAGTATTTCAAAATAAATAAATGATTTAGTAAACAATTCAAAATAACTTCAGATTAAAAGAAAACATATGGGTAATCGTATTTTTTAAGAAACATGAAAATATCGAAAACCAAAAAACAACAAATGTTTCAAAACGAAATTCTAATAAATATTATTATTTTATTACAATTTTATTGTTTTTCCAAATACAGGTTTGAAGCCTGGAGTTCCTACGCAACGTTGTATGCCTGAATTTGATAACGATTATTAGTTTTATAAGGTCTGTCATAACAAAATAAAAACTGTCATTTAGAAAGTAAAAACTGTTTTTAACAAATATTACTCCCCACATTTTACCTATTCGTATATGTCATATTTGAACAACTCAACTAATGGGAATAAAAATGTTTTCCTAAAAAATAATTGACCAATGGGTAGGATGTCTTACTTTCTCATTTATCAATTATCTTAAATTATTATCTTGAAGTTTCAGTTTAAGAACAGGGGAAGAGTAAATAATGAAAGTAAAATAAGAAGTACGAGTTTCCAGGTATTGCATAATCAAGCATGACTATTTCTTAAGTCAGTCAAGTCAAGGATTATACACCGAAAAAGTAAGTGTGGGTTAAATATTATCCCCTTATGTACGGCATTTACTATACATTAATGGATGGTTTATCAGTTGTGTAAAATTTAAAAAACGTTTATTAGTAAGCGCATGAACAAACATTATGCAAAATGCGTACAGACAGAGATACAAATCCATTTGAGAGCTTTTAACCGATAAACAAACGACAAACTCAAAATTTGAATTAATGCCACGCTATTCCACCGAAGTAATTCCAATCTTGGCGTCCTAAATTATTATTGAAAATAAAGTGGGCAACCTATTGAATTCTGATCAGGCAAAGATAATGCGAAAAATATTCCAGCGTGAAATATGCTGTAAGAATCTGTATACTTAATGGATATTCGTGTAAAAAGCTCAACTTTCCGCCAGCTTATAGAAATGGGAGATTTTGTCTAACAAAGCTTTGTTCAAAGAAAAATCTTAAGCGAGGAAATATTAGATTTTTTTGTTTGTGCAAGAATGAAAATGTTATGTTATGTGGATTCAGTAGAATAAATGCATTAAAGACGGGTTATTTCAGAGAATTTCACAATTTTTCAAATTCAAGTTAATTTTCAAGTTCTGTGAAAGTTCTTTTCCAGTTATGTCTATAAGTAACTTGCCTATAATGATATAATGACAGAACTTGAATAGGACATTCACAGAACCCGGAAATAAACGTTGAAATTTGATGAATTGTTCAAATCGTATGAAGCAATCCATTCTTAGCTTATATTTTAAAACACTTATGAACTCATCCAATGAAAGGAAATATTAAATCAAAATAATTTAATCGTTTTATGAATATTGAATTTGTTTAAGGTTTCATAATGCAATAATGTTTATACAGGTACACAACGACACAAATAAATAGATTCATATGACAGTCTGTTGTGTACACCAACCTGGAATATTAACACAGAGATGGATTGAAAGAGGACTAATACTATTAATACTAATCATTTAAATATAAATTATTTTAAAAAATGAACTGTGAAATCAGCGATCAAGCGCACTGCACACTGTCTCTTTGTTCTCAAATTTGAATAAAACACACTGTAAGAATTATTCATTTTATTTCAGGTTTTTTTGGCAAGTAATTAAAAAATTTAAAAGCTGCTAGAATTAATATACAAAACGTACACGAATTAATACAACTAAATTCTTGAAAGATGCTTTAAAAATTATTTTGAGTAGGTTTACGTATATACCATCCACAAAATTTATAAAATTTACAATGTGTTTCTGTTATTCAGACTGTGGCGCCATTACCATTTTTATATTACATCAATGGAAGGCAACAACCGCGAAAGCTTCGTCATAACAACTTACGGCCTGGTAATGTATATTGAGGCTGAGGAATGTTACGACCGTGTTGAGAATGAGGAACCAGTAATAGTAATGTATAATGGTACAGACATCTGAATGGTGAATGTCAAATGTTAACATTTTACGGAGTGTAAGTTTAATGGGGCCTTTAACAAGCTCTAGCCTAAAACGAATGGTATAGTCGGTTCACTCCGCGTATTTGACTCATGAGTACGGAGAAATGTATGTTTTATTGACGTCGCGTCGGGTAAGAGCGATAGATGAAAAATGCTATCGATCAAGTTGCTTCAAAAGTCGCAGTTTTCTTGTAAAATTGTCACAAACAGAAGTTTATTCGAAATTTTTTATACATTTTCAAAAATGTTACTTAGCGTAGGAGGCCCTGAGATTTTTTCAAGGCCTCTGTTCCATTAAGTGCCTACATAATAAAATTGGAAATAGTTTAGCTAAAAAATAGGTATTAGGATATAATATTTTTATTAGAATAAAATTTGGATGATTTATAAAACCTGGTGATCTACATTGTGCATAGAGAACCCAAAAAATCTTTTTTTTTTCTCGATCTAAGCAATTCGATTTTTTTAAATCTGTGTTTCTGAGGTTTAAAATCGTTTCTGAGCTTAGCTGAGTCTACAATTTGACGCATTTTAAAAATAATAATCAGCTAAAATAAACTACTTAATTCAAAAACTACTTATTCGAAAACAAAAGTTTAAATCAAAAGAAGTTATACCACAAAATGGACTCCAAATATGATGTAGATATTGACCAGTTTCCCGACTCTACTAAGAATTTCTGTGTAAGAATAATTTGATAAATATATGATCAGAATCTCCATATTATACGGATATTTTCAGTAGGTTATTATATCACGTAACAGAACATATAATTACAGATAAAATTAGCATTTTTCATATATTTATTTTTATATTCATATACCTAACGATATATTATAAACTAATTATCATTAACCCTACATAAAAAAATTAAAATAAGTAAAATAAGGGCCTTAGTCATCTTTTGGGATGCTGTATGGAGAGTCCTTTAAAGGAAAGAAAGGAGATAAAGTTCTGAGAAGATAAAAAGTATGAAGGTTGGGTAGGAATCTTGGGATCAGTGTGTCCAGGAGTGACGGAAATAAGAAAATTTCCCTTCCTCTGCGGCGCCAGGCGATGTGTCGAGAAACCAGTTGGAGAGGTGAAAGGATCTCCCCAAACCAGCCTCTCTATATCTGGCAGGCCACGCTGCCTGCCTACCACTGATTGGTAGGCGCACCCTGAGCACACCTTACCCGATGAATCCGGGCCCCCTGTTAAATCACAAAACGTAACGAACCATTTGGGGTGACCTATGGCAGAAATGTTTATTTTTTTTTATTGAATAAATAGTTAATACATATCAACAAACAAGTCCTGCTAAGCCAATTGAATTGGCTTGTCAACAGGTGCTTAAAGTTTAGTTTCATATACATTTTTATAAGTTATAATTTACATCTTATATCTACAGAATCAACATTTTTTTGATACAATTTTTCATACATATTAAAGTAAATATTTTTTTCCGATAGCCAATTTTTCACCATATATTTAACCTTATTCATAGATTTACATTGCTTTATAGTGTCAGGTAATAAATTAAATATCTTCGGTATGTTGTATTCAAACGTTCTCTGTCCGTATTTATTATTAAATTTCGGAACTTTTTTTTTTTTTTTTGATTTCGTATCTCATTCCAGTACAGAGATTTATTTAAGAAAGAAAGCAAGACAAAAAAATACATATTACAGTAAATAATAAAATAAAAATACAGAAAAAAAAATAGAAAAGTTCCAATAAACTACTTTTCAGTAGTTTGTCGATGGCAACTTTTCACATAAAAAATATTTAAAAAAGATAAAAACTTATTTTACTTAATGACAACAGTGATAACAATAAAAATAACAATTTGTTTTAAAAATATAAAAACATATACACAACAGTGATAGTATCTACCTATAGTTTGTATTAGACTCTAATACAAACTATTTCTTTCAGCGAGCCAATTTTTCAACATAATATTTGTTTTTACATTTGTACATTTTTTTATTTCAGCAGGTAACATATTTAAGCACCTAGGTATCATGTAGTTGTGATGAAATAGGTTTCTTCCAAAAGAAAATGTATTTAATGAAAGCTAAACCTCAATTACGAAGAAATCATCACACTAGAGACACCTAGCGAACTTTATTGAAATAAATGCAGGAGACTGTAATTGGAAAAAAGAGGCGTTTTAGTGGGATGTGCCTACTCAAATTTATTACTAAAATTAGCCAATCACAGTGGGTTTTTGACAGGACAAAGGAGAAATCTACATTATTTATTAACATGGGAACGAAGACATTGAGTCGGAGGGTAATGTACTATAAAGTAAACATGTTCTCACGGGGGAAACATCGGTTATAAACTTTCGGTGTAAGAAACGAAGAGAGATTGATACAAATGAAAAAAAAGGATTGATTGTCATTCGAAATCAAGTAAAGTATGATAGACTGCTATCTGGAAAGGACAAGAAACTTCTAATAAGTAAAATTAACGCGTGAGGGTAGAGTAGACTCAGGAGAACCTGAAGAAAACTGTGTAGAGAGGTGAAAACAAAACAAAACTAAGTGATTTAATTATAGTTTGGAATGATGGAGGGAAACTACATCTACAGATCAACAAGAAAAACGCGTAATCGATATGCAAATTTGAGAGGATCGTACTAGGAAAATACCGGCCGAGGAACCAATGGTTTTGGATCGGTGAGATTAAATACAATGGCCTGATTCATAAATTTATGTGTTTATATTGAGATAAACAATACAAGATCCACGATCATTAGAAGGACAATTAAGATGGAATTGGTCATAAAATTTAACATGGGACATATGGGACTATTTATTTAAAACCAAATGCATTAGATTGACAGGCAGACACATTAGCTACAATTGATGGCTGAGGTACAAAGATTTTATAATAATTACTCCATATAAATCAAAAATTAATGACTATTTTTGAGGGAACAAGATGCAATACGGGTAACGCCTTAATATTTAATTACTTTACAGTGGCGAAACGGTGAAAAGGGGCGAAAATAATGTTCATTTCTGGTCAAATGACATTAAGATGAATAAGAAATTGAGATGGTTAGAAGTACTACCCTGTACGTTTAAACTGAGATAATGCATAAAGATTATCAATTTTGAAAAAAAAAATATTAATAGTAGATACGTACATCTTAGCTTAAAAGGAAACGCAATTAGACAGTTCGAAAAGTAATATCAATGATCAGATTTGATTAAATTTAATCCCTTTGTGATTTTATTGTTCAGTTAAAATAAGCACGAAGAGAATTCGGAAGGATTAAAAAAAAAGTGAAAATTATAAAAATAAATATTGTCTCTTTGTTTAAAAAGTAATAATGAAATAAATTTGAAAATAAAGGATTCATCGGATACTTTAAAGTTAAGTTTAAAATTAAAATAAACGTTACCTCTTTGTCTTAAAATAGTGGTTCGGGAAAAATAACAATAATCACTCTCCTTTGTTTCAAGATAAAAGTAATAATTATAATATGACTAATTTTAGAATTTGTATAAATAATAATATTAAATATCTTATCATTGTTTGCGATATATTTTGGAAAATATTAACCTCAGTCCTTACATCAATCAACACTTACGAAAGCTAAATCAATACCTTAAAGCCGCGGTCAAATGGAGAAAAAATGGTAGTCGCGAATCAATTTAATTAAGACTACATTCTAAACAGCAAGTAGGTAATATTTTGGAACCTTGATCGCAAGTTTCGTGTAAACCCGAATGGATATATTTGCATGATCGATCAAGGTGGGTGAGTCAAAAGAAATCAAAATATAAAATAAAAAGTTCAGAAATCAAAAGACAACGTTCCTGAGAGCCGAGAGGGGAGAGAAAATCACTGGCGGCAACGTTCCTGAAAGCCGAGAAATCAAAAAAATGAAATCTTATAATATTTTATATTTTATATATACAGGTTATAATTCGGTCCAGCCTCTGGTTGCGATATTTCAGCAACTAGATCTATCCCAAGAATTAGGTACATATGATACCTATAATATGGTATAACTTTGCACCATTTCACATATAAAGATGTATATATCACGAATACCTATTATCACACTTGTGTCATGCACAAATGTCTACTTCAAATACCTATTACCACATTCGTGTCAAAAACAAATACCTACTTCTAAATATCCTTTCATAATTAGGTACACCTTATTTACCAACATGTACTATGAAAATCCAAAAACGATAATGTACGATTGGCCTTCTAAACTATCAGCTGATGTAGATATTACGTAACTGATATCAGATACAAATATAACCCACAAAAAATTCATAAGACCTTAAAATAGGTCAAAGTCCTCTTAATTACACGAACTGCATTCCAGTCGAACTCTAAAATAAATAAAACATCGTGTCTGGTAAGGGCAGGTTTCTCAAAGCTAGTCCTTCATACCAAATCACAGCAAGCATATTCATGTGTGTTTTATACACTGGCTAGAAGTCAAAATAATATCAATAAGAAAACATCCTAAATACCTAACTACGTACGTCAGAGATGAATAGCTCACTCAAGATACCTATTCGGTTAATTATGGTTCAATTAAGTCGCACATACTAGTTATGTGATCATATCCTAAGTGACCAAATCTAAGCGTCATAATAATTTTGTACGTATGAGTACAACCTATTTCCACCCAATGTTAAATAACTCAGTCAAATTCAATCAAAAGAGGGGGTGGTCACTCCTTATAAAATCCATCAACGAAAACAAAAAAAAAAATGTGGTTGTCAGACCGCGATACCAAAACTGTCAAACAAACAAACAAGTATATTACTTAGTATATCGTATTTATTCGTATTTCCTATTAGTATTTATGTATCGAGATATCGGACTCAGGACTCACAACCCTGGGATTTGAGATTCTTGGTTCCCAATGTTTCATGTGAGAAAATGTTACATGGTGAATTATAAAAAAAAACGTATGTATACATATATGTATTTGAATGTATAATCCACTGGGTGATGTGAACCCGCCTACAGCTGGCGTTTTAGGCCTAAGAATGGTCATGTCACATCGCTTCTTGGAGTGGTGGCAAGCCTAGGAAACTTGTCATTACAACAACCGTGAGTATATGATTGTTCAGAAGACGAAACCGGTTCGCTTCAGTAGTCGTAAATCCGGAGGTGATGGAATTTGGAGTGTACTGGACCCAGGGGAGGTTCGATCGTAGCGCTAGAGGGTTGTGGATCTGGAGGTGTGGGAAAGCCTCGCAAGTACCTACCACTAGAGGCACCTGACGACGGTGTGAAAGTCTTATTCGACCTTGGTTCACCCGGTTACATTGCAGGAGGAGGCGCCAAATTATTAACAGCAATATTGCTTTCCGAGTTCGTCTTCGTACAAAATCATAAACACTAACCATACTTACAAAGATTAAATCAACATGTATGTACCCCACAGGTCGTCGCAGAATTGGAGAGAATTTTGGAGAACATATGTTTCATAACTAATATTGTACTAACCTATATTCGATTGTTTTAACTATATATGTATGCTATGACACTAAATTAAATGTTATGTATTTTCCACAGGTTTTACGGTTTCTAAAGGAATTAGAACTAGGAGATAGGGATTATCAGGAAAAATTTAGTTAGGTTAAATGATACCAGCGTTCGCAATATCTCGACGTAATCCAATCTCCTTACCCAATCACTAACCTGAAAAGAACCAAAGTTACCACAAAATGAAAGTAATTAAAATCCTATATCATAAATCAAAAAAAATACACAACGTTTGATGGAATTTAATTACAATATAAATACGAAAATATTTGCGTTCAAGGCCGTAAATAACGTATTAATTAGTTAAGTACATATGTCTATAAAGATATATAGTACAAGAGAGCTTTAAGTGGCTTTCTGTAGTTATCAAAGAAATTAAGGGTCCAATTTTCATGGAGGCTTATGTGTTGTAGGGGAAGAATTTTCCAACCCTACGAACACATATGTAAAGCCTTAGAAAAGAAAAACAAATATCGATCATAGCCAAGAGAGAAGAAAATTCTATTTGTTTTAAACAAAAAAAAAATAAATATATAAAATTACTCTCACACCCAAAAAGGTGAAACATTACATAGTCCAGTGTTCTTTGTCCATATTTGTTTAAATGCTTAGGTACAATTAGTCCTTCATTTAACGTAAAACGAGTATTGTAAGTGTGGTCCAGTCATATAATTACAGAAATATAATTTTATACCACAGAATTGATCTTACTGAGAAAATTTTAAGATTCTGATAAAGGTATGGAACATTATGCCTTTGTTCGTATAAACTTTTATGAGCTAATAATTTAAATAGTGAATTTTGAACTGATTGAACATGGTTTATATTTGTTTTACATGAAAGCCCCCAAGCTGTGATTCCATACCTTATAATAGATTCAGCTAGTGATAAATAAATTATTCTAAGTGTACCTATTGGAACATAGCATTTTAATTTATATAATCTATTAACAATAGATCTCAGACGTTCACATACTTTATTTATTTGTAATTCCCATTTGAAAAAACAATCAATAATAATACCTAAATATACATACTCTGTGACCAGTTCAATATTTTCACATGTACATATTGCAGGAATACCAACATGTAAGCAATTTGAAGTGTGTAATAATATTTGCCTTAGCATTGGGTGATCTAATATGTATCAATTTAGTTTTTTTGGCATTTATAATTAAACCAGAGTCGTGAGACCATTTCAAAAGTTCAATGCAATCTTTTTGTAATAGTTCAATACATAATTGCAAATCACTGCGAGAAATCACCAATGCAGTATCGTCCGCATATACAAAGTGTTTTACATGTTTAAAAATGTACTTAATAAAAGATACATAAATAATATATAAAATTGGTCCCAATATGGAACCTTGAGGAACGCCTGCTAATATTTTCCTTTGTTTACAAGTTTTATTTTCATGCATCGGTTGTTCAAGTAATTTTCAAAGAGTTTTAGAAGTTTCCCTCTTATTCCTATGATTTCTAATATTTTCAATAATTTTTTATGATCAATAGTGTCAAATGCCTTGGAATAATCTATAAATAAGACTCATACATGATTTTTACTATTTAATTCATTATTTATTAGGCTGGCAAACTTCTGAATTAGCATTTCAGTGCCCTTTTTTTTCCGGAAGCCGTATTGATTTGTATCAATAATAGAAAAATCTTCTAAATATTCAATCAATTTCAGCTGAATGTATTTTTCAAGGATTTTTTCGAGTGATGGCAAAATACTAATCGGTCTATAATTACCCAATACAGTGTGATCACCGCCTTTATAAATGGGTCGGATTATACTACATTTTAAGTCATCTGGAATTTCTGCCTCAAATAAGAATCTATTAAAAAAATGGGTTATAATTGGACCTAAGGTAGATATGTGTTTTTTAATATCGCTCATTCTAATATTATCAATTCCAGGAGAAGAGTTTTTAAGTTGTCTTACAATGCTTTCTATATCAGAAATTTTGGCCCTTGGTAGGTACATACTTTGAGGCATCTCCTCTGGTTGAAACCCAGTTGTCCTGTAATTACATTTATGTAACATATTGCAAACACTATCAGAGAAATAATTAACAAAATCATTATTTACATTTTCTTTGGTCTGATCTTTCATCAAATATTTGGAGGCAACTTGGTCACAATTATTTTTACATTTCTTTCCTAAAATTTGATTACACTCGTCCCATGTTTTTTTTGAATCTTGAAAAAGATTTTTGAATTTATCATTATAGTATGTGGTTTTTAATTTAAGTAACAATTTATTTAAAACATTTCGGTAACACTTATATTCTTTTTCATAGTATTTGTTTGTTGGAGCATTTTTCCAACGTTTATATAAATAATCTCTTTTTTTAATTTTATATAGTGCATCCGTAGATATCCAGTCATTTATGGCATGAGGTCTGCTTTTAGATTTTTTGCTAATTTCAATCGTGCTGTTTTTGTACAAGTCATCAAAATAATTTTTAATTTTTAAATATATAACAGAACATTCGGTTTCTTTTAGAAGCGATTTCCAATCATAATTACAAATATTTTTATCGATCAGTTTTTGCGAAAGAATTTTCACGTAATTAGAATCAGAAGATTTGAAATGATCTATCGAGTTATAGTGTATACTAACAGCCGTTGTATTGTGGTCTGCTATGTTATAGTCACACACGCACTCAGATATTGTACTGGATAATCCAGCTGGTAGCTTTTCACTTAAACGCACATAAAAATGATCAATACATGAGCGGTTTATTTTCTGAAGAACTATTACTTCCCTAGTAGCGACATCTATACATTTTTTAAATAGTTATTAGTAAGGATATTTTCATAATTTATTATGATAGCATCATTTTTATTTAATAAATTTAAATTTATATCCCCGAAAAATATAAAACTTTCATTTAATTTAATATTGTTATCAAACACAGAGGATATTTCTGACAAGAATGTTTGCTTATTTAAATTCGGAGGTCGGTATATTGCTAAGACATTTAAAGTGCTGTTATTTGGAAGTGTCAATATTCCAAAAACATTCTCAAAATATTTTGTGTCCAGAACTATTTGCGAGAAGGAGAGGTTATTCTTTACAAATTGCAATTCTTTCCGAACGAATTGCAATTTCGCAAAGCATGAGTATATCAATTTGATTTAAACAGTCTTTAAAATAAACTTGAAAAAGGTCCCAATACTTACATATTGATCTAATGTTTAGTTCCACAAAATTAAGTTTACTCGTTTTACATTTTATTGTATCTTGTTTTTGAAACCATTCATGCAGGTTATTTACCTTACAAAAATTAATATCATTTTCATCATCTATGTAACTAAAAGACATAATGTTTGTGAAGAAAGTACTTAATAACTAAAATATTTTTTTTACAAGTATTTGTATCTCATGTCGGTACAAGCCATTGTTATAACTAATTGTCAAAACTGAATTTGATTTTGATGACAAACTATAAATTAGCAGCATATGTACACGGATAATATCAAGGTTGACTTGAAATAGTTTTGGTGACAATATTGAACAACTTAGCATTATATTACTAGTGATAATATTATAAAGATGATACATACTATGTAGTATATTAATTTTGTTTTGTATAAATAATATTTTACAAACATTAACACTTTGAGAGTAGGCTAATATTTTAATGCTTTGTTTTTGTCTTAAAATTTTACAGAAATAGATAATTAAATATTTGTTGGATATTTCTGATAAATCGTTAGCTCTTCGATGGCAGATTAATAATATTAAAATGTTTCTCAATTGTTTTAAAGTTTTAATATTTATAGCTAAATTGTCTGAAATGTCAGAAAACAAGCGTATTTGAAACAAAAAAATAAATTTTGGTATTGAGTTTTTAGTATTGTTAAGAATTTTAAAGTTAGTTATTAAGAATGTTAAAGTAGGTACATACCTATTCATAATTTATTATAATGAACCCGTCATTGCGCGTGAATCTAGTACTGTATTTATGTTCTAATTTTTCTTTATGCTGCGGGGTAAATATATACTGAATTATGATTTTTTGCCATAGAATAGCCTTAACAGGTAAAATTTTGGCACTCTGAAACAGCAACAGTGTATTATGTCTCTGTTTAAAAATATTAGGGACGACTAGTAATTTTACAATTGCGTTTTGTACAACTTGGACTTGTTTCTGATTGGTTCATACTAGTATTTTCCAATATGGTTAATCCATATCTTAAAATAGATTCTGCCATTGACATATAAATTATTTTAAGTGTTTCAATTGATAGGAAAAAATTTAATGTGTACATTCTGCCAGCAATTGATCTGAGTCTTTTACAGGTTTTTTTTAATATGTTTGTCCATTGGTTATTTAATAAATGTAAAATCATCTCTAAATAGTATAAAATAGTCGCTATCTGCGTCGGTCTGTGCGCTTAGTTATTCTAAGCAACGTGAAGGATTTTGCTAGGGTTTTTACTATCCCTTTGAGAA
Organism: Hesperophylax consimilis; assembly: GCF_061612785.1. Classification (NCBI taxonomy): domain Eukaryota; kingdom Metazoa; phylum Arthropoda; class Insecta; order Trichoptera; family Limnephilidae; genus Hesperophylax; species Hesperophylax consimilis. The sequence goes on along the minus strand of NC_142841.1, from coordinate 15,787,530 downwards.
TTTATCTCGGAAGGTTTATATATATAATATATGTATATTTATTTATGGAAAGTAGAGAAGAGTCAATGTTTGTCATAGAATTCAAAACATCAAAACTTTACTCCAAATCATTCACAACCTCGAGAAACGCCGGGTACACGTCAGCCAGTGTAAAAATAAAACGTAGAATACCCAAGAAAAAGTTGCTTAATTATACTAGCATCTGCTTAAAAAGTTTGCTTTTCAGAACCTTATGATTACTATTATAAAGTACTAAGGAAATGTAAAGTACAGTCAACATTTTGTTGACATTTCAAAATAAAATTATAGCGATTTTATCAATTATATTTGTTAATAAATTATTTTATCAATTATATATTTATATAATTGATAAAATAATTTATGCGCGTGGATGAAACTCAAATCACAAAATAAATTGCGCTTGAACTTTTCCACTACATGGCGTAACATCAGCTATAACTATCGTGTGGAAAAAAATCGTGAAACTTATATTCGCAGAAAGTTTAAATGAAAAATAATTTTGAACGTCCGTTTTTCACTGACAAGATCTATTTCATTAACAGTCTGTAGGTAGTTAATGATGTTTTATTTTGCAAAATTATATAAGTATGTACCTTTATGTTGAGGATATGTTGTACCGCCATAGAATAAAGACACCCGAGAAATGTGACAAGGGCGTATTTCGTGATCCAAAAATGTGACCATGCATTGCTTGATTTTCAAATGCAGAAATTCGTTTCATCACCATTATGAAATTTTTATTTAGAACAAATGCATTGGCGATATGAGTCATTTTAAGAAATAGATCAGGTGCGCTAACAAGTGGTCTAGAACTAAAAGGTGCTTAGTCGTTGCCATGATGGTTACTTTCAAAACATCTGGAAGGTACATCTAGCTTGTACTATCTTTTAAAAAAATATTTAAAACTAAAAGAAATAAACTTTCTAAATTTAAAAGTACATATTAAAAATAAAAATCTAAACTTATACTAGTTGAATTAATCAAAATACTTAAAAAATGCTTCAAGTATACTTTAAAATTGGTTTGTTTTAAATATATTACTAAAATATGTACATTTATTACATAAATATTGCTCACAAAACAATTAATATACATATTTTTTGCATTGATTATACATTCAAATATTGATCTAAAACATGAAGTAATCGAATGGATGATGAAGGCATTTATAATGGGAATACAATGAACGTGTTCAATGATTTTGTTTTGCGCGGATGACCGGCTCATCCCAACCCGCTCACCATAATAATAATATTTTGATGATTTGTATAGCGCCGTTTGTGTGAAAAATCACCTCAAAGGCGTTGTAAAAATGTATGATATATTCTATGTAATATTTATATCACCTCAAGAGTCCTTTCCAAAGCCTTGAAAGAAACAGTTTTAAAATCAATATTTTTCTGATTTAAATTCATAGTGTATATACTCACCTACTTCACTTTTTATTTATTTGATAAACAACATGAAGTGATGTACAAATCTACACAAAGTTATTGTAATAGAAAATAACCACTAAACTGATGGATGAATGAACCTTTTTTTTTTTTTTATTTGGTATAATATTTTTTTACATTTCAAAGTTTTCCAGTAATGTTGGCTTCACTGGGTGGCTTGCCCGTGCTGAGGCCTTCATTTTATAATATGAAAATATAATCTAAATACAATCTACAATATAAGATAAAATAATACATTTAATATATAATCTTGTGTGTTTGTGAGTGATGTGTGTTTATATTGGTTTTGTGTGTTACGTGTAGGTTTTATTTTTATTTTATGCTATGACATTTTGGTAATATTGTCTTTTTTGTTGTTTAATCCATTTTGTAATTTTGTGTGTGAATTTATTTTTATTTTCCTCAATTTTAATTTCAATTTTTAGACTGTTGAAAGCTTTTATAGCATGGTATTGGTAGTGTCTTTGTCTTTGAATTTACTGTTGGAGTTTTTATGTTTTCTTTGTACGCTTGTCTAACTGGTCTGTTACCTTTACCTACATTCCCGCATAATTATGAGCAAATAACTTCAGGAGTCTGGTATGGGTATTCCATGGGAACCATTAATTGGATAACCAACCCCTCTGCCATAGGTCACTCCAAATAGCTCGCTACGTTTGGTGACTTGACAGAGGTGCAGAGATAGTGGTTGAAATTTTTCCAGGTCTTTTTGGGAGAGATCGATTGATGTAGACCCTTTGACCTATCTAGTCGGACTCTCTCGTCCACTCTCTATTTATAAGTCTATGTCTCTGTCTCTATAGTCTCTAAGAATACTATATATTATTTAAAATTAATAAATAACATAAATTCAACTATTAAAATTTTCTTGCGCCTGCTGGGATTTAATTTACCTCCGAATCGCTAGTCGAGAACCTCGACCACGGAGGCTGTGAAATTACTAGTCATTTTTAGTAAATATATTGTAGAGCGAGCGGGTTATTTTTTCCTCCGCACCCGGGTCTAGCGACTCACTCTCGTGAACTATTCTCGCGACCCACGTGCCGGGAGCCAAGTGGCGAGGCGAACGCATATGGATTCTAAGCACCCGGGTATTGCGACAGGCTTTTGTGACTCGGGTGCCGGCAGCCAGTGTGGCGCATCAAACACTCATAGATTGTCAGCACCCGGGTACCGGCAGCTGGTGTGGCGCGTCAATCGTCCATAGATTGTCTGCACCCAAGTGTCGCTACCCGCTTTCGTGACCCGGGTGCCAGCTGCCGGCTGACGGCTGCCGCTGTGGCGAGCCACCATATAAGACATAATAGAAGATGCACGAGTATGAATTTTGTAGAAAAGTAGGTACTTATTACATTAAAACACGTGCCTGCTATGTTTTATGGTTCAATCTTTATGTTCATGTATATATTTTGCTAAATAATTCTACTATCGATATAAGTAACCTTTGCAAAACTATTATGTTACTGTGCACCCAACCTTTGCTGGTTAGGTTTACCTATTTTTATGTAATTATATCGTTCACTTTTATTTTCCCTCTTTTATTTTTATTTTGTTTTCTATTATTTTCAGTCACTTTTATTTCACTTAAAGTTGTACGATAAATTCAGAATGGTTTCGTAAATGACCCTTTGACATATATTATATACATATAATATTGAATTTAAGATCCGTGGTTTTGTATCAATTCTGTTCAGCCCTGAAATTACGTGATTCTAAGTAAGTTAATCTGTAAATCTGGCATCAGTAAATCATGTTAACTTATTAAAATTTGAAATCAATTCACCAGGAAAGCAGGGATCGCAAGAGTTTCGTCTCGATCCCACCTCTGAAATATGGGGCCACTTATGAGATTTGGAATTCATCGTTCTGCCGGGGGTGAGGAGGGTCGGAATGATTATACCTTCATTCAGTCAGTGCTCGCGCTGGCCTTAGAGTATCATTACTTTCATAACACTTGTTCCATTAAGTGGGCAACTCGGATCATACCTTATACAGGGAACGGAGAACGCCAACGCCGGACTCGGACGAATGGCTGGGAAAGGAATACAGCGAAGCGAAGTAGAAATGGTACACTCTTCATTAATATTTTCGGAATAAAGTTATTCATGAGCCCTTCTACTCTTCAAATGGGCAAAAGTCCTCAGGTAGGCTTCAATCTTGGTCTATGATATTTATTTATTGGTTATTGAAAATCGTTATAGTTTAGTATATTTTTTTAGAAGGAGTATTTGTACAAATCACATTTTTATAAAGAACAATATGATTGTATTTAAAATGAAAAAATTTTCTCATGGATGTTTCAAGAAAAAAAATATATCGATAGAGTGGAATATGCGTAATAATTGGGAGAGAACTTAGTAACAGGGTAAGTAAAGATTAACAGGGAAAATCAATGAAAATAGTAAAAATTCGCCATAATAGGTATTACAATGTACATAACATTTACCTATCGTTCTAGATAAATATTGTGTTATGGGCTATTATAATATTGAGATCCTTGGGATTATTTTCGTGGGAAATTTTGAAAAAGCTTTTATTCACCATAAAAAGCGAGGTTTAGTTCCCAAACACGGGAAGTTTTTATTAAAATGAATACCTATTGAAAAACCTTTCTGCAAGGGCTCTCTCGCTAAACTTCCCACAATCCCTCCCTATCTGGCCAGGAATATGATGATTACGAGCCACGGAAGGTCGAAAACATCCTCCTTAAAATCTCGTTTATAGGGAAAGATTTTTTTATTGAAGTGGCGTGCGAGCAGAATAGAGGAAAGAGAAAGAGTAAGGTATGAAATCAGAAAAAAACGAAATAAAGAGAGACCCCGTAAAGACAGCCTAACATTTCTGGAATGGCTCAACCGCTCTTGAAAATTATTTTCAACTTTCAACGGCATCTGTCCCCGAACTCCTCCAAAAGAAAAAGACCAACCACTTGAAACCACGAATAATTATTTTTATTTACTTAAATAAAAGCTCTTTCTTGGCGAAGCATTTTATTTTGATGCGAGAACCCATATAAACATAAAACCGTAAATTCGTTGGATTCAATCAGAACGTAGAAATGGCTATTGCAAATCTGTACAAATTGGTACATCATGTTTTCCTTTCAAAAAAATTCGGGTTTTTATCAATGTTATCCCTATTTTATGGGTTTAACGTTATTTTAAAGTTATGAACTTTACTACTAATTAAAACTAATTACTATTAAATAAAATGCTGTAACTTTGTGTACACACATCAATTTTATTTGTAGAATGATGTTCTCACACTATATAACGATATGTTATAAATATCATCAAAAAATATAGCGTACCACAAAGTACTGTTTTGTTTTGATACCTATTTTACTTGGTTTTAATGATTCCGTTGTATAAATAAGTAATCTATAGCAAAACGTACTCAATATAATCACATTTAGCAACAAAATAAATTAATTTGGTACATCCAACACTATGTGATAACATTTTAAAATCACCAAAAGTAATTATGATCATCTAAAGAGAATTATCGAAAACATGTCCAGGCAAAATCCTGTTCATGAACAATTCTCCAATTCAGAATAAGCTGTAAAACGGCATAATGTTTTAACCTTGATGAAATTATTTACGTTAATTTTAAAACAAGTAAGCAAGCACTTGATGTAAATCACATACAAATAATTTTACAAACTCGTTAAAGTTTAAATGAATTTCCTTAGCAAGCTGACAGATTTCATCCCGGCAGACAGCAATTGCCTATATATTAAACTTTTAAAATTAAATTCCACTCGTGTACTAGTATCTCTGAGAAATAAATATTCCATACAGCCTATCTGGGATCAACGCCGAAGATTTTCTTTTGTTGAGAGGTAAAATATTTCCTTTTTCGTTTTTGCTTCCCGGGTAACTTTAGTTTTTTATTCTCGTGGTAGTTCGGGCGCTTCTCTTGATATATGGAAATAATTAAACCACACAAAGCTGATATGACTTTTTTTAGATATTGTAGAAACATTTAAATCATGCTGTCGAAATGATCAAATGTTATTTTCGTATGATAGCGCTCCACAGTTCCTGCTGCCCGAAGCTATAGTCATTTCGGGTAATATTGGAATTCAATATAACATTGGACGAAATCTGAGTAGGTGTGTTTTATTTTTTTCCTTTTTCCTATTTGGCTAGGTAATATGCAAAATTATGGTTATTGATGTACATAACACAACTAGAATTTCTCTTTTCGATGGTGAATATAACGAGATATATTGAACTGTCAAACTATGTACAAAAAATATGTGCTTTGAATTTGGAGGTTGTTTTCAGTATTTAGTGTAATCTCAGTACGCCAATAAAGTAATTTCTCTTCAATAATTTTATACTTTCCAAATAATAAATAAAACATAAAAATCATCAGCCCTTTAATTCTATCGAAACTGGTGCCCTTCCTTAGGAAAGATGGTAGGTAAGTCTGATTAATTGACAGGAAGTCATTCATTTTATCATATTGTCAATCAGAATAGGCCTTTGTATCAAAAATAACTTTCCAACGTTGTCCAGAAAAAATATTTAGTATATACATATTTGGTAAGAAGACCCAAAAACCCAAATAGTTGCAATTAACCCTTTCCGAATATAAAAATATATTAAAAAATTGTTCAAAGTGAAAATGAAAAACGTTTTTTTTAATATTTTGGATGTGTTAGGAGACTGAAGGACACGGATGGGAAAGAGAAATGCACGAGGTAGTTTTTTTACGAGAATACTCCACAAAAGTCCCAACTGCTCTCGACTGTTTAGAGATAGTTGGACTATGGTATTTTCAAGGGTACATTTTTAGACTTAATGGAATAAGAATGGGAAGGATATGAGAAAAAATATGGATTTGATGTTCCTGGCTAAAGGAACCCAAAGTCACAATTATATTTTGCTCTCCGTTGGTGGAGTGATCTCCACAGAGTGTCGGTAGCAATATAAACTTTGGAAAAAACAACAATAAATTCGGTGTAATTTCAACTTCTACGAAGTGTTTTATTTAAAGAGGAATCTATTATTTTGTTCTTAAGCCTAATTTAAACAATAGATATATATTATATTCATCTTATGTTTATAGTAAAATATTCCCCTCATCCGGATTTTATATCTGTCATTTTGCACGGTGGTTGCACAGGTATGGCACCTATGTAGTATTAACTTGCTTCATAATTAGTTGAGTTGCCTAAACATGTGTTCCAATTCCAAATCCAATTTTATGGACCCCTAACAAACACAGACGAACCTCATCGTGAACGTAACGGAGTGTACGAAAACGCACCGCAAACTATCGAATATGTATAAAACCAGCAATAATATCGAGCATCCAGTCAATCTATATTCATAAGTGTTATGAAAGACAGTTATATTTATATATATATGCATGCTTTGACTATCTCAGAAGATGCATTCAGACACTAAAGCTGATAAAGGTAAGCCTGTGGCATTTCCCACCCTCTTCCTTTAATCCTTACATAATAAGACAGCTCAACTTTATCGTTCAACCGCACTTGCAAAAAATAACGTAAATAATTGAACCAGCGCAATGGTATGCGTATACTTACCCCGCCGATGAGCCATGTACACGCAATCGGCATGTATGTGAGCTTTTTAATACAACTTTTTTTTACCTATTAACCGTATGAGGTATTTAGTCAGTTTAAGATGCCTTAATAATCAATTTTACTAATAAACAAAAAAAAAATCATTGAAGAAGAAAATAATAGCAAAAAACTAAACGAAACATGACACAGAACAAGACACAGACAACTAACTAGGAATTGAACCCAGGATCTCTTGTCTTGTCCCGGTAATACAATTCAATTCAATTCAATTAGTTTATTCCTTTAAAAACATTACAAAATTATATTTTATTTCGTTTTTAAGTACATTTGTAAAATAGTATTACATAATAAGTGGTGTATAAACTATACCAGCATCAATAGAGCTTGCCTTTTAAAGGCAGCTTCACCGATGCTAAATATGTCGATATCCGAATTAATTCTGTTCAACAGAAATACTGCTCTCCCCACCGGCATGACCATTGGCAAGTTAGTCCTGCAGGCCGGGAGATAAAACAGTCTATGCTGTCGGTGACGGAGATAACCATCAGGAACATAGAGACTAATACTCTCCATGATAGTCGGATTTACTAACCATCCACGAATCAGTTTGAAGAAGTGTGATACAATATGCACATCTCTTCTGACCCGTAGATGGTTCATACAGAGCATGCCCAAGAGAAAGTCAGTAGGATAGAGCCACGGGTAGTAGCCATACTCCCTCAGGTAGAGGAATCTCAGAAATCTCAGAAATCAAAACAAGAGATCCTGGGTTCAATTCATAGCTGTGACCTTTATCTTTTTAGTTTCCTGTGTCTTGTTCTGTAACATAATTCGCTAAGATTTATTAGTATTATATTATTTTCAATGATATATTACATTGATAAGTATAACCTTCAAATTATGTTAAAAAGAATAAGTATTTCACAAAAAAAATTATCTCTAGATTATACAAAAATACTAATCCACCTACTAAAGCGTTCACTCTAGAAGAAGGTACAAACATTGTAATCTTTTTTTAATGTGAAGTATAAAACATATAAATTTTACTTTTTCCACATCTGAAGCTTATAACTACATCACCGAATTCGTCAAGGTAACTTTTAATTCAGTTATTAACCCAATTCGATTTGATTTCACGTATATATTCGTAACATAAATCCATTTCTAATGCCTTTGAACTGAAAAAAATAACCACAAATAAAACAGGTACAGAAATACTCATTTGTGCCCGGTTTTACTGGAAAAATATATCTGGCAACATGTCAAACCGATCACATTTAGCGCAGTTCACTTTGTACGGTCGTGCAACATTGTAATTAAGGTCAGCACAAGTCACGAATAGAACCTAAGGAGTCAATCTAACGTGTAGGTCTTTTATGTATGGTTTTTCACGTGAGCTCATTAGGCGTCATTTGTGAAATCCAATGCTTTTTCACTCGCTTTTCGGCCACTTTTATACGAATTTGAGTGGCATGCTTCTCAAACTCTTGACTTATCTGATGATTAGTAGTAACCACGGAGTTTATTACCGTACAGATGTGTGGATTTGTAGATATTGTGTAATTTACCAAAATTGCCAGACTGTATGTTTTGAATTACTTGAATATACATAATATTACATAATACAGATTAGTTTTTCATTGATTTAGTTTATTTGGCGCCATCGGACACGGTGGTCTGAACTATATTAATGGTTTTTTTTTGCGTTACAGTAGAAAAAAAAATGTATTTATTACTTTTATTATTTCGCCGCTTTCAGTTCCCGTCGCCGGATTTGTAGGAAATTTTGTGATATTTTCACAGACATAGGAATTAATAGACGAGAAGATAATGGCGAGGGGTAAAATCAACTGTTGAAGAACGAAGGGAGTGAAGCTGACTGTGTTTCGTCAATAAATCAATCTGACAGTAAATAGGCATCTCGCATTATTATATCACCATTTACTTCTTAAAAGTAAAATCTGCTTTTGAATGAATAGACATTTTTACATGGGAGCGCAAATTACTCGCCACGTTATGAACAAATTTGCAAAAGTCCAAATTCGGCAAAAAAATTCGGTTCTATTTTCAGAGTCGAATATTTCGTTTAAGTATTTAGTTAAGACACTTTTATAAATGTTCATAATTTACTTCCCAGCAACCAACCAGCTTTGTGTTTCGCGTCCAGACGTTTCTCGATGTGATAGTAACAACTGATTCATATTATACGATGTGAATATGCTTAAAATAAAGTAAAATAATGCTTATATATGGAATGTAATACGACAATTGGGTTTATTCTCTTTTTCACATCTATTTTTACAAGTTTTCATAGTAAAAGTCAACATTTTGCCGTGTTATTTCGTAAAATGAACCACTGATGCCTCGACCATAGTTCGCACAAGAATGATGACGTCACGTTTTCAAATTTCACTTGAGGCCATACGCGAGCACAGCCGGCTCCAATGGAACCGGTATGGGGAGTGGGGATAATACGCTTTTAATCACTTATGGCAGGTCTACTAATATTCATATGTCTATGGATATTTTTAAAAGAACATAATAGAAAATAATATTTTTTTAAATTATAGAAAACTTAAATATTGCGATATTAACTAATAATTTAAATTGACAAGAAGTCCAATTTCTTATTATTCAAAACAGTGTTTATTAATATACGTCAGTCATTTCAATATGCATATAATAGAATGGAAATTATTAAAAATAAACTTTGCTATGTTTTATGAATGCAACCTTGGAAATAAATGAAATTTAGTTTATCCTGTTCTCTTTCAACGATAAATAAAGACATTTTTATAAGTTGACGAAATACTTGAAGAAATAATTGCGACTCCATAGCAAATTTTCATAATGTGACTGGCAACCTGAATTTTTGCAACATCAGCGTAATATGGGTTTGTGATAACCACTTCCAAATATCCGAAGCAAGTGGAACTATGTCATCTGAATTATGTGAACTTCACAATAAAATCCCACTCTCGTTCAAAAATCATAAAAATATTATACCTCAATACTACAATAAAAACAACATAAACAATATAACAACACCATAATTAATTCAAAAACGCTAAATAATAATATTTATTCATATTATTCATAATACTAAATTTTTAAATGTAAATGAAATCCTCAGCACGAAATATTCCAGTGAGGATATCATTTTCTCCATTTGTTACAAAAGAAGAAAATATTTTTTTATTATTATTATTATTATCTTTACCTAGGAATATCATGTTTATCATTAGCTATTTTTCGGGTTTCATTACGAAAAACTAGTGTTGAATGGAAAGTAATACTAGTAGATATTTTTATTCATAAGCTGTGAAGCTTCAAAGTATAGTATAATAATCGTTATCAAAGTATAGTATATTAATCGGATTATTCAATCGTTTATTAAGAAGTAATAATATAGAATATGTTCCCATAGATCCGAAAATAAACTGTATTTGTCGATAAATTATTTTTTAACGAAATTGCATAATTAAATTAATTAAATCGTTGGATCAAATATTTAAAGGCAAAATAAACCTTTTGAAATGCCCACTCATAGTAAACATCAAAGGATCAAATTCATTTCATAGGAAAAAGCTTTTAATTTATCGAAAGGAAAATTTTAATATTATCCATTTGTTTATATCGTTACATCATTTGGTTTCTTCGAGAGTAAAATCTCGTGCTGCAGTGGCGTGGCAGGGAATTTACATGGTAAAGTTTTTTTGCTTTATTTTGGCCGTTGTTGCTATGTTTTATGACCTCAAATGTACTGACCAATAGTAGAAAAAGCATAGCATTGTATTCTCCTTTTTTTTAGAATAAATTATTTGATAATAAATATTTGGAAGTAATTACTGAACTCTGAATTATTTTTTTCTCTAAACACAATCAATTTAAACAAAAATTTGGAAAAAAATATCACCGTTGAGCAGTATATATGTAAACACAGTTTTCAGTAAAAATTTACACATGGCAATTATTATACCGCACATTAATTACTTCAGCAGCATTATTTTACTAACGAACAAAAGATGAAACGAACAACAATACTTCAAATTGAACTATAAGAATTATACAAAATAGTCGAAATCACGGAAATGTTGAAGGAAATAAATATATTTTCATTTAAAAAAATGTTTACTTTCATAATTTATTTTTATACGACAAAATAATTGATGGCCACACACATGAGACAAGTAGAGAAAATCATATAAGGCTACCCTTTGGAAAAAATCCAGAGTCAATAGTCGTTGAAACATTAAGGAAGATATTTGGCGAATTACCCGAGGAAGTAAAATTACAAGTAAATGAAAATATATTTAAATTACAAAAATGTGTGATTAATTTATACAAAAAATATTTTTTAAATAAAGGATGTCCGGGGATAAAGTTCACTAACTTCAAGAGTTGAACTACATGATGGTAGGATTAAAAAAGAGAAATAACTTTTGTCAAAATTTTACCCCATTCAAATATTTTTTCCTATTAAAAAATATTTTTCCATAGAAGAATATTTATTTTTCCTTACAAACAATTCAATTTTTTAACCTAACTACCGCTGGAACTTCGAAAAAAGGTATTCATTTTTTTTACTTTTACTATCATGTAGAATCACCCCCTGAAGTTAATAAACTTTACCCCGGACACTCTATATACTCGTTTGTGTAAGGATTATATTAGGACAACATTAACCGTGTATCTATTTAAAAACACAAATAAATCACCACCTTAATACACATAACCGTGCTTCATTAAATATAATCTCCAGATGTCATTTTTATTGACATGCACTTCATGCACAAATATTATAAGTTGGAAAGAATTTTTGTTATCAAACTCTATAATGGTACTTAATTGAATGTAACCCATCAAATGTCGTCAATTTTAGAAAAAAAGTACGTACGTTTCTTTCTCGGCGGAGAAGAAGCGAAACATATAATTATTTTTCATTGGGATTAGACAAACCTACACAAACATTCACAACCACACGCACACACACATTATTTTCATATTATAGTCGTCACTTTTTTAACATTGTATTATTATTTTCTTGTAATTGTATGCAATCTTTAAAATATGTTGGTTTTTTGGTTGATAGTTTTGTGAAAACCGACATTTAATCACAACAAAAAAAGTGAATATTCATAAACAAATAAACTTTATTTTTTTTATTTTACAATTCTTTACAAATGTTGAAAATAATGTGACATTACAGGGATAACCCATTCTAAGGTCACATTATAAATGGTTGTGTGTGTGTTAATTTTTAATTAGGGAAAATATTTTTTTTGCGCTAAACAGAACAAAGAAACGTAATGATAACTATAAAACTAATTATGGAATAAAAACATAATATGGCGCAAATCCTTGTTCGGTTGCAACACGGCATCTATATCCCTCCTTCCCGCGTCCATAATCCATATTTAAATACTTATTTTGAAGTCTGTTATTTTGGTTTTTATTGCAAGGGGGAGGATATTAAATAGTTTTATTGAAAAGTATTGGAAATATTTGTGATTGGGTGGTCGTTTCAGTTGTAGGTTGGTGAAAAGTATGTTGTAATGAGGATCTTGTGAATCGACCCGATTTTGTGTGTGCAAAGTTATACTGATTTTTAAATGCACACATTAAAATATCTTTTGAATATAATTGTTTCAGAGACATTCAATTCAGGGCATTCAAAACAAAGTCTGCAAGTGTTCTGGTTGGGACTTGTAATTATCATTTTCAAAATTGCCTTTTGTTCTATGAGGACTGGTTTTAGTGTGGAATCGCTTGAATTTTCTCATCCAATAAAACCATATTACAGATGAGATTGGCAAGGTATATTAAATTATTCTATATCAAAAATGACGGGTTGAAAACCATACCGGTAGAAGTGAAAAATATTATAAAAATGAGTTATGTGCGAGAAGTAATAATAAAGGTGGTATTTTTCGCTGTGCCAAAAAGGTAAAAATGACAAACAATCACAACGCCGTCTAGGTTTGGTTGGGTTAACTGACATTGTATGTAGTGTGCAGTTTGTTCGCAAGCCATAAAGGTATAACTGACATTGTATGTAGTGTGCAGTTTTTTCGCAAGCCGTAGAGGTACACCTGGCAAAAATTTCAAGTGATTTATCTAATTTTTCATTCGATAGTGATAGTGTTGCAGGTAAGTGATTAGATTTAGGACGGGTTGTTTCGGAGAATTTGAACAATTCATCAAATTTCAACGTTCATTTTCGGGTTCTGTGAAAGACTTATTCAAGTTCTGTTTTCATATCATTGTAGGCTAGTTGCTTGACAAAACTGAAATAAAAACAGAACTCGAAAAAATCTTTCACAGAACTTGAAAATGAACGTTGAAATTTGATGAATTGTTCAGATTCTCCGAAACAACCCGTCCTAAGTATTATTCTGCATGAATACCTTTTTTTAAATGTTTTGATGTTGTGTTAGCAATGGAATAAAATTTTGAAAGTTCAGCATGACGATAACCTCACTTTCATATTTTGTATGTTAAGTTTGTAAAAAATGTTTTAGTAAAGTGTTTTTTTTTTGGTGATTATTTTTTTTGTAACAAGATTATTAAGCTGTTTAATGATACTGATTGTTTTTATGAATACGCAAAAAATCCTAGTATTTAAACAATCAATCAAAGGGAAAAAGTCACTTGTACCGATCTGGTTGTAACTGTTTAACTTAATATTTATGTTTAAGATGAAACATGGGAACCATCAAAATAACAGGAAGTACATGATCACGTTGTGATTTTCCCTATATTCAAAAGCCACTATTGTGAAGATGCACCCAAAAGAAAATATCTTTCATCGGAGTTAAATATTAAGAAGATGTACTCTCTTTACCGACAACTGTGTGAAGACAATAATAAGGTACCCGTCAAGGAGCCGATCTCTCGAAGAATTTTCAACAATGATTTCAACCTGTCTTTGTATAAGTTACGGAGTGACACTTGTAATACGTGTGATAAATTAAAAATATCTTTCTACGAGTGAGGAAAATCCTGAAAAAAAAATTATAAAATAGAAAAATAAAGTCATCTTCAGGAAGCTGAAATAACGAGAACTGTCAAAACAATAAATCGAGAGAATCCTGATGCTCATTTTATGACATTTGATCTGGAAAAAACCCTAGCCAATTCATACTTGTATAGCACCCTTCGTGGCAGCCGGACGCGTACTTTAACCGCTTTTTGTTTTTTTTAGTATTTTCAAGGGAAATGAGGGAATATCCCTTTGAAATTATTTTTAAAATCAATCAATCAACATTTTAAATGAACTTAACAACCAGTAATCAGAACTTTATCGTAATTTGATTTGAGTGCAGTGTGTAAAAAGTGAATACTCGGAAATTTCGCTAAAAAATATTCGCACGCGATGAACTTGGGACGAGGATCGGTAACCGTACGCCGGATGTTTTCAACGGAATTCTCGGAAACTCTGAAGGCCCTAGCAAGTGTTTCGCTAAGCCCAGGGTAATTTATTATCCCGACAGTCGCTTTTTTACTGCAGGAACAATGCACCACTAACTAACACACTCACCAGGAACAGGTTTATATGGAGATGAATGATGGACTCGCCGAACATCACAGCGGTACTGCCAAGGTCTGTTATCTATGTGAGGATATTGTGTCAGCGCTTAATTAGCAGCAGACACATACCTGTACGGACGAAGAACTTCGTGCTAGAACTGATGGTGGACGCGGTGGATTCTTTCGCTGCAGCAGTTGGTCCAGTTTCTTCACCACCTAGGATTCTTACTGCAGAGTCTCCATCTTCTATCTTCGTGTAACTTGTTACTGTATTTCATTTTACTTAACTTACCTTTACTTTATTTTTGTAATATTTTTATTTTTTAATACCTGCATCCACTCTAAAGCGCCCCTGAGGTTAATCTCACAAAAACGGCGCTGTACAAATTTTCCAATAAATAAAAATACTTTCAAACTAATTTGGTATAATATAAATGGCAATTCTGGACCTATTATTTTGGTATACACGACTGCCAAAGAGGAAAAGCATTTATGTATACGTGGTCGGAAAACATTGCTTTACGGGGAGCATCAGAAGTTACTTCGTGCCTTCTGCATTATGTACAATGCTCGGTTCCTCCTAGTACCAAACATTTAATTGCGTACACTGACATTTGTGGAGGTCAGAACAGGAACCAAATAATTTATAAATTGTGGATGTTTGTTGTGGCGAATACTGGAATCTCTATCGTTGATCACAAATTAAAAAAACTTGTTGAAAAACGGAAGAAGAAAGTTAAATATATTTATTTACCTGAAGATTGGATGGTTTTGGTTGAATCTACGTGAAAAACTTTCAAACAATTTGGATGAAATCAGAAGACTTTGTGTCAATGGATCCTATGACTAGTGTAACCATTAATAGAAAAGTAGACACAAGAAAAGATAAAGTTAATTGGTTGAAAATGGGGTGGATGAGATTCATTGAAACAAACCCAAAGAGTATGTTTTTAGAGAATCTATGGACATCGGAGCGCAATTTTGCCGCATAGATATGTATGCCAAAAATGGTAACATTCTAAAAGTTCTCTCTTGAATAAGAGAAGCCAATGTAAAATTAAAAGCTCCTAAAATCAAAGACTTAAAGTCTCTGTTATACTTTGTGCCAGCGGTTCATCGTCCATTTTATCAGTCATTGGAAGTAGACATGGACACAGATTCATTCACAATAATGAATTAATTCAGTCTTATTCACCTGGTCAAGTGAACTAATTAATTTAATTCCTCGATTTGACACATAATTTTGGTTTTCTACCTAGAATGCTCACATTTAGGAAGCTCAAAGAAAGTAATAATGAAGGATTTTTTCGCATTCAAATAAATGCATCTCGTAAACACACAATAATATCAAATATAGGGATTTATTTTGTAAAGTGCAGAAGTACATTTATAACTTTACTTAGAAAACCTGTATTTGTAAGCTTTACACTTTATAGCACAGAGTTCTTAAAGCGAGGAGAGCTTTGGAGTAACTTTAGTAAAAAAAATATGTCATACCACAAAATAAACATGTTACAAACTTTTTAATGAATATGTTATTTTACGAACAAAAATAAAAAATAATTTTACAAATATTACTAATGCTGAAAATAGAAATACTCAAACCATTTTTAAATACAAAAAACATTAAAACAAAAATTATATACCAGAAAGGCAAGTGTCTATACTAAATAATATCAATACAAAATAGGATGAAGCCATCGGATTTAAAAATGTTTATAAAATCTTGTTGCCTTTATATTGCAGAAAAAGGAGAAGACTAAAAAAGCACTATATTAACGCTATCACGTGTATAAAGGTACATAAAAAACACACTTATAAGAAAAATAACG
Organism: Hesperophylax consimilis; assembly: GCF_061612785.1. Classification (NCBI taxonomy): domain Eukaryota; kingdom Metazoa; phylum Arthropoda; class Insecta; order Trichoptera; family Limnephilidae; genus Hesperophylax; species Hesperophylax consimilis. The sequence goes on along the minus strand of NC_142841.1, from coordinate 15,771,130 downwards.
TAAAAATCATTTTGTTTCTAAGCGTATTGCATAATTTTTGTATGTGGAAGGGAGAAAAATACAGGAGATACTTTCGCTTTTTTACTACGATTCAGATTCCGAAGTAGAAAGTTTTCGCATGACTAGGTACTTAATCGAAGGTTTAGCCACGCGGGGACTAACGACGACCCGATTGACAGCTGGCATAGTGCAATGAATTAGGAACTTCTGACTAGTAAGGGTTTTGTGTCTTGCTGTGACATTAATGACTTGCGTTCTGTAGACGGTGCGGACGGACCTGTAACTAGTAAGAAAAGAGACTCGATATCTTCAACGAATAGGGAATTTGGAACTCTGTCTCGAGTCTCTCTGTGTCACTGTGTCTCTATTCGGTTTCACTTATTCCCTGAGACTGGGATTCAGCACTTGTCTGGACAGACTCGGTACATGGGACATAGGATTTGTGTCTACGACGCGTGACGCCACAACTGAATACGGAATAAATTCATTAATTCCTTGACTGGGGACTCGATGACAAGAGTCTTTTGGATTACGGCGCGGGACGCGGGATACTAGATACATGATTTAGTGCGACAGGGCATAGTACATATAAACTCCACGGCGCGCCGCCACAGTACCGTAATAATATTTATTTAGATTTCTATAAAACACTTTGATATTTGAATTATTTAAAGTGCACATCATTATTAATTATTACCTTATTATCATGAAATAATTTAACTGTAAAATATATTTAAAAAAATGCTAACGATAAGGAATGAAGATTCAATTCCTTTAGAAAATGAGAATCAGATCGAGTGTGTTACAAGATTGAATTAATTCAATCAATTTTCCCCACCTCTAATTGGAAGCAATCGAAAGCAAAGAATCCGTCGCATCTGGCAGTTGCCCTCGGGGGCGTCCAAGGAAAGGAGTTCTTTCTATTTATTGAGTTAGTTTATACAACATTTGAATATAAACAAGATAATATTTCATTTTGTAACTTTAAATATTTTTTTCAATAAACATTAAATTTCTTTTTAAATACATTAATTCTTCAGACTTTTAGGCATTTCATCATACATGTTTAGTCCTTTGTACATTAGGCAGTTCTGTGATTTTGATTTCTCCATATGTGGCAATCTAATTCTATTTACATTTCTGGTTTCGTAATTATGAACATCTCTATTCAAAACAATTTCATCCTTAAAATATTTTGACATTTGGTTGTTCATGACTTTATGCACAAAAATTGACACATTAAATAACAGTCTCTTTTTTATTGGAATCCAATTTAGCTGCTCTCTCATTTGATTAATGCTTGCGTATTTGCCCTTTTCCAGTATACATCTCATAACTCTACTCTGTAAAACATCTAGTTTATTCAAATTACCTTCGTTGGCCGAATATAACATAGTAGAGCAATAACCTAAATGCGGAGCAACTATAGTTTTATAAATGAGCTCTGTAGTGTTTCCATTTAGTTTATTTCTTAATCTTCTAAGAAAACTGACTTTTTTGATACCTTCTTTAGCATATATTCAAAATTTGCTGTGAAAGTGAGTTTTGAATCGAGTCAAAAGAAAGATAAAGAAGGTTTGGAAGAAACAGATGAAGAAATTCTGTTGGATTTCTATCAGAATGAATAAGTTACTAGTAAAATTTAGTGATCTTAAAAACAATTTATTTAAAACCATAAGGGTACAAGTGCGTAATTAATACACAATTAAAAACCAGAGTGGTACAAGTGATTTTGTTTTTGAAGTGTAAGTGCAACATAACTTAATAAGTTATGTTCGATTTTTCATGTTAAAACGGTCGCTTTTTTCTAGAAGTATGTAACGTGTTTTTTTTAATAATTACAAAATCAACTTTTACAAATAAAACACAAAAATGTAATTTTCTATTTTCTGCTGATTTGTTGCTTAAACAAGTATGGTTTTCAACCCGTCATTAATGTTCCTTATTGTTTTTCAAAATAGGTTTGTGTTTTTATTTGGGAGTTCCAATTTAAGTTTCGATCGAATTCCTAGGTATTTTATTTTTTGTATTTCATTCAATTTTGGGCAGTTGCAAGCAGTGGCGGATCGTGACTTTTGAGTGTACTAGAGTGCTAATATAAAAAAATCATTATTCATGTTGTTGTTGCCGAAAATTTTTTTTCTTAAAATTTGAATTTTTGTATGAAGATTTTCAGGAAATCCTGCGGCTAAACTGAAATTACCTGAAAGTCTTCATACAAAAAACCGAATTTTCATAAAAAAATAAAAAATCGTTTTGGACTAAACAACGCGAATAATGACGAATTTGTCAAACATCGTATATTACACTCTTTACAGTCTACAGTCTTACAGTCTATCAGTCTATTACACTCAAAAGTCACTGTTTGCAAGGAACTTCTTGGTTCACGTTTATAATTTTTATGTTTAACATTGTATTGAGGTTATATGTCTATTTTTTGTGCATTTTAAATTGAATGTTTTTCGTTTTTGTGACATTTAATGTTGTTTTGTTTGTTTTAAATATATATCAAAATAAATTTATATCTGTCCCGGTGCAATCGTGCGCACTGTCCATCTATTTGCTACGCCATTGATTTAGACGAATCTCCCTTGAAAGGTAAAAACTTTTTAGATACGAAATCTAGAAATCATTCGAAAATTATTAAGATAAACATTATCAGTTCAATCATAAATTCAGGACCTAAAAAAACCGGAGGTACTTGAAAAAAATATTTCCAATTACATACTTTTCAGATAGATATGGAATCTTCCTTTGATGAATGCCAAGAAATTCCATACATTTGCTTTTTTATTGAAGTGTCTTAGAAACTTAAAGTAGCCTGGTATCGAGAAAGGAAGAGATTTTTACTCAGAATCGTCTACCTTTATTTAACGTCAAAGAATTTTTATATGTCTATTTCCCCAACTTAACTTACCAAAATAATGTGTTTATTTTTTTTTTATTAAGAAAATTGTAGGTACGGTGTAAGTGCACGGTAGGTGAGATGAATTTTTACAAATAATATAGTAACTACTCATTGCTGATTGATTTTAACCGTATTTTATTTAGTTGTAAATAATATTTGTTAAAAAAAGCGAGGTAGACGTGTATATAATTTTACAGAGTGAAACATAAATATGCATGACAACATATTTAAAATATGTTTTAATGGCAAATTATCTGGATGGTATTAAATCCTTACTCCTTATTTATGAGGCTAAAACAAAAGTTCGTAGAAAATATATATTTAAGAATATTGATTGAAGTTCTTTTTTCATCGGGAAATTTGAAATTACTACAAATAGCGTCAGGCGACTCTGAATGCAATTCAAATCATTTATATATATAATACGTTGGTAATATTATACTAGTTATCATATTAAAACTAATCCTCGAAATAAAAAGAAAAAACCCAGGAATATTTGCAGTGTTACTTCTACATTGATCATGTAGAATACAAATTATTAGCGCTCGGTATATTGCCTTTGTGTGCATCCAAAATTTCAAATTGAAAAGTTTCATTTAGATAACTAGGTATCATGACAAGAATATGACAAGGAAAATTGTGAGAATAAGAATAGTTTTCTTACAAAGAGTCGCAGGGGGTGGTAGATACTCTCAGTATTGCCTTAGTGAAAGTCGTGAAAGACCACCATACGGAATAAAAACATTGCTTATGTGAATAGCCAGGCACTTCTCCACCTTCTTCTTCCCCATTTCTTTCCCCTCCCTATACATATATAATAAATAGCTCAAATTCTTTTAAGACAAATTTTAATAAGGATAAAGACACGGGTATTTTTTACATCAATTCTACACAGGATGTCCCGAATAAAATAATTTTTCTTTAGGGCCATCTTTGGGGATGCTGTATGAGGGGCTTTTTGAGAAGATGACGTAGTTAACATGGGTCTTGAAGAGATCCATGAAAGAGGGAGGAAACACGAAAATCTTTCCACAGCCGTCCTAGTCCTAGAAACGACCCGTTCTCATGAGATAAATAAAGTCAACCAAGTTTATAAGTTATTGCTTAAAAAACGCATTTTGGTGAAATTGTACAGTTACAATTATTTTTACTCTAGCAAATTTGACGGCCCTAGATAAAGCAAGGAAATTTATTAAAAAAAAATAATATAATTTCAAAGATTTCATCGAAACTGTGGTAAATTATGAAGTAGTAACAAAACCAGTATATTTTTCTAATAATATCAACAAAAATATGGATAGCTATAGTAAGTTGATGTAATTATACCGGACAGTGGCTGAATTGGCATATCATCTGGATCTCACCTCAAGCGTCATGAGTTCAATTCTCCTCCATCACAACATTGCAAAATTTTCCGCTTACCGTGGTGGTAGGAGGAGATTTTCAAACTATCGTCAGGTTATTCGTTACTCGGTAATGCTTGTCTTTCTTATAAAAAAATAAGTAATATAATTTTCAAAATAATTTTATCATGTAAGGATTTTTGGCTATTGCACGCAAAACATATGTAAGTATGTCGAGTACATGGGTTATATATATTTCAAAATAACAACTTCTAGAAAAAAATATTTGTTTTAAAAAACAATAAGGACTGCTCTCTATAATGCTAATAATTATTTTGAAAATTCACCAATTCAGATGCTGCATAGACTAGTATTAAGTATTGTTCAATCGATGTTTACCGCCACAACTCAATTACCAAACTAATAAACCTTTATTAGAATATTTGTAACTGATCTACAAATTTTCGTTTATTTTTACATGCACACTTTATCTTTATATATAATTTTCCATGTTCCATAAAACACCCAATTGGGCGTAATAAATGTTTGCTGATTATAAAAATGCTTTACAACAAACCGTTTTGGTTTATTCTTATACTATAAAATCATGTTATGTATAATACACAATAAACATTTCATATTTATTTTACTAAAATCAACAATGTTACTGAATATTATTTCGTTAATACTTTCAGAGTATCTTAAGTACCTATCTTGTACTCTTATAATTATATTTTTTACTGAACGCGCTGCTTTAGTTTTTGTATGTTCAATAGACCATTTAGCAAATTTTACAGGAGACGTTTTTTTTTGTTTTTACAGGCAAATTCTGAAAAATTCTCGATTTTGGTCATTTCGTTTAATACATATGTGTAACAGGAAATTATTAAAGATCATTTTTCGAAGATTGAAGCTATAATATGACCATATTATGACTTTAAAGGTGGACGTTGAACATGGATTAAAAATGATGAATGATTATTTTGGATATTGAACATATCGTCTGGAGATTGAACAATTCGGCTCCCATAAGTTTGAGGTATTTTTTGTTCAGTTAGCCAATTAGTGGTAAATTGTATATACAGGGTGATTTTGAGATTTAAAATACTTTACTTATATCTTAGTTAGTAGTTGACTTAAAGTATTACTTTAAAATATACAAACAGAGTCTTTGAGTTGATTTTTCACAAAAACTGCTCTATATAAATCACCAATATTTTGGAAGTTTGAAAACAATGCACAAGTACAAAGGCACCTACCGCTAATATACTAGTATCGGTTGTCAGTGCATGCGTGATGTGAAATATTCTTACATCGTACGTATTACGGCCTCCGTGGTCTAGGGGTACTCTTGAATAGAAATCCAGAGGTCGCGGATTCAAATCCCAGCGTGCGCAAGTAAATTTTATTATACATAAAGATAGTTGCCAATAAAAATGTGCGGTGAAAAAATGAAGACAATGTTGGTAGTTCTTATTCGAAGTATGATACAGTTAAAAGTGACCGAGTAGGATAGGGTCCCATTAGCGCAGTTGGTAGAGCATTGTCCCGGAAAGACAAGGGTCCTGGGTTCGTGTCCCAGATGTGACCGTTTCCTTTTCTGATTTTTCTGTTTCAGATTTTCGTTTAAAAATCACTAATATTGTCTTCAATATTTAAATTTTATTTGATTCATTTATGTTATTTCACAAATTATTCATTTAAAATAACATATTCCAGTCTATTTGCGGCATGTTCCAGAGAGGAAGATATGGTGTAAAGACCACAATAAGAATTGAAATGGCTTTAGCCGTGTTTGGTGATCAGATCTGAATAGATACTCACATACCATCTCTCTTCTCCTTCCTCCTTCCTCTCTTTCTCGTCTCCATCTCCTTCCCCTCCACACTACCTTCAGCCTCACAATATACTAATATACCCCAATTGGGGATTCCATAGTCTCACTGGCTCCAGATGGTTGGGAGCAGTTGAGACTGTGTGCGGTATTTCATAAAAAAAAATCCCGAATGATGCGTAAAATTATTGAAGTTCAATTTTCAGTTGAAAATTTGTTTTTTTTATTGTTTCGTTACCTACATTTGATAAATGTAATTTTTAAACATTACATACTTTAGAAAGAGTTTTTTTCTTTCGGAAGGTCTTATTTGCCGTGAGCTTATTATTTATGTTGATTATCGAGATGAAAATATTATTTTTTTAAATACTTTCAGCTCTTAAAATCCTAAAATTATAATATCCCGCGATTTGGGTAATTTGTGTGCGCTATTTAACATTACATTTATTGTTGTTAGTCGTTTGCCCAGTTGGTTTTATTGTAGTTCCTACATAAGAATATGTTTATTGTTTTTATGTGACTAAAAAAAATTAAAAATCAGAAACTTTTAATTGAATGAATTCAAAATTGAAATATTTGAACTTTGTTTTCATCAGCGATCTCAGCAGTGATAACGGACAAAATATGTGTCGTAGATGTCTTTCAATCAGACTATGAGGACAGTCGACTTTTTGCACATTTCGATTTCCTGGCTCTTTTGTTGTATTTCTTGAATAAAAATAAGTTTTAATGCACTATTATAATTTATTAATACTCATTTTAGGTAAAAGTTCTAAGTTTGTAAATAAATAATTGAATAAATAAATAATAAATGAAGCATCCTGTATATTTGCCTAGCAAATTCAAGAAGTACATGTAAAATATGGTGAAAAAGCCTATAATGACATAATTTTAAGACTTACCTTTCTATTTGAGCTACTGTTCTAAGGTTTATCGATTCTGGAGTCGGTGAATTCATTTTTTAGTTCAATAACAGTATATATTCACAATTAAACGTATTTTTAGTGGAACAATTTCTTTGTTAGAAAACAACAAAAAATCAACATGGCCGCACATTTTAACTAGCCGGCTCCTGATTGGTTGACAGTGGAGATTGAACATTCAAGACCTCAACCTTCTGCGGGATGTTGAACAAATATCTATGAACTTTTAAAAAAATATTATATTCATAACTTTGAGTGTTTGAATGTTCAATATCCAGGATATTGAACAAATAAGAACTGAAACATTATTCTGTGAGTGGATATTGGCACTCGAAAACTGCTGAAAATGTCACTTAAAACCAAAAAATATGTTTTTTTTAGCTTCATTAATGCGCAATAGGCTAATAAACATATTGGCATTCATAACTCAGTTTTGCAAAAAAAAGTCTATTGAACATTCAAGAACTAGGACAGCGAACAGCCATTAATTGAATGCACAACAACTCTCAAAGATAACCAGTATTGTACCTGTTTATATTGTCCATACTTGGCCTATTATTCAATGTAATAACAATCATTATTTACTCCTGATGAAATAAATAAATAAAAATATTTTTTGAAGAGTATTACCTAATAATGATTTTAAAATACGTTGCAATTCAGAAATAATAATGTTTTGAAATTCCCGAAAATGGTTTCAAGTGAATGTTAGTAAAATAAGGTACAAGTTCATTCTTAAATAATTATTCTAAGCGGCAGAGCGGCGGGAGTTTCATTAAGGTCCCAATTAGCAATTGACCCCTACTAAATTTAAATTGGATTTCATCACCTTTATTTAGGGCTGTCCGGCACGTGCATGATAATTATACAACGGTTATACTAATCGGCACTTCACAGTCATTATCCCTTGACCAGAACATATATAAATATGTTGAAAATAAAAAATTTGCAACTCGGGAGATGTAAATGTGTTCTTTTTTCAGCTGATTTCATTAAAAAGCGAAGGTATTTTTTTGGAATAACTTATTGAGTAACACCTCAAATTCTAATATTAGTTAATTAAAATAATATAAGCGATTTTCAAACGAAAATTTGAAAGAGTTAAATCTAGGAACCCAGGACCTTCACCTTGCCGTAGCGCTTCTCTGCCAACTGAACTAATCCGACTCTATTTCCTTCGGTCATATTTAACTGTATCATACTGCAAATAAGATAATTATCTTAGTAACCAAAGTTATCTCCATTTTTAGCAGCCAATAAAAATATGCGTTAACAAAATGAAGATAATTTTGGAAGTTATTTTTCGACGTCCGATACAGTAACATTTAACCGAGGACATCGGATTAGCTCAGTTGGTAGAGCGGCGCCCAGGCAAGGCAAAGGTTTTGGGTTTCAAGTCCAAGGATGCGACCGTATCTTTTTATGATTTTTGAGATTAAAATTTTCTTTTGAGAATAGCTAATATTATCTTAAACAGTTAAATATTTAAATTTATAAGAGTTAAACACTAAAAATATTAAGAAAATAAGTTTTTTTTTCCAAAAAATCATTAATGACCTTCTTTTCGAAGATATGATTTTATCACCAGATTTTGGTTATTTTTTGAATATTCAATCAATTGCAATTATTATCTGTAAATCTCAGTAAATTCGATTCACAAAATCTAACGTTTAAAAATTATCACCATAGAAACTTCCATAGCGGTAGATAGTGTCAGCATCGCCCCGGTGAATTCATTCATTCAGAAACGAAACTTTGCTTGAAATGGCTTGAGTCGTGTTTGGTGGCAAGATCTTAATAGCCTTCCAACACACAACAAAGTCTCTCTGGCTCGGTTAGCAGGGAGCAGTTGGGACTCTCGTGAGATATTCACGTAAAAATAAAATCAGTAATAATTTTTAATTGATTTTTTTCTAATTCAATTTTTTTTCTCTCTAGGCCTCCAGCCACATGTGTGGATTATTTATAAAAAAATGCATGTTTCATAATGAACGATAACGATAATGAACTGAAACCATTGGTGTTAGTGCCAAAAGAATTATCGTGAATAATTTTTGTGTTATTTTGCCGTGTTTTCGGCTTCCTCCTTATTCAGCCAAAGTTTGACAACAAATGATGAAAAACACATCTGCCCTGATGATGGACACTGTAATGCTGTCCGAAACGTGGGCTAAAGATGGTTGAAGCCAAACACGGCATTAAATCCGAAAAATTAATAACGATAATAATTATGTGTGTTAGTGTTCCAGTCGAGGGCTCCTCTCGTATTTTCTATTTCAGTAAAAACACAAGGCAATTTAGTTATTTTTTTCCGTTGAACTTCTGTCGGTGACCTTTCAATGACATTTATTTAAAGGTATACAAGCCTATAAAAAAAGCATCTAGCAAAGTGCCCATTCCACCGTTATTGTGAAATGGCTCGACATACTATTTGACCAATTTCACTAATGGGGCTCGTTCTCCAACTCCATATGACACATGGGCTCCTTAATGCAGAACTTTCACTATTATTTTGTATTATATAACAATAATGATTAATTATTTTTATTTATTGAAGTTTATTATAATAATAATAATAATTTTTGAAGGTTATGTAATTTATCATTGAAACCGAAGATAATACTCATAATCGAAAAGAAGCATGAAACAGAATAAGACACAGAACAAATTAAAAGAGATAACGGTCTCAACTGGGAATCTATCCCAGTATCTCTATCTTAACGGGACAACGTCTTTAACCATTTGACCATTAAAGCATAATTATTATACGTCTTAGTTGTCGATCTCATATTTCAAATTCACAAGTGACAATACTATCTTGCAAATATTTTTTCCATTTTTATGCAACTGTCTTTTTTAATGATTTCAAAGTTTAAGAATTGATTTATAATCTAGATATTTTCTCGGATAAACAAATCCGATTTTTTTTATTTAAAGGATACCGACAGAGTTTTTCTAAAAGTCGAAATGCATATTCAATTTTTTTATTATTTATTTGAATTCTCTGGACCACCATACCCGTGCTCTTTACCGTACAATGATAGTTATAATTACTTTATACAATACCTATATTTAGAAAAAAGCAAAATTAAAACTATAGGCAGTAAAACGAAATGGAAATAAAACAAATTCAAAAATAAAAAATTAATAATATAATATCTTGTATTTATGAACAAGAGTAAAACAAACTTTAAAAATAAAATCAAGAATACAGGTTGATCGTCGTACCTGCCTATTGATAATTACAGAATTATATTTTATCGATTTTAATGATGTCACGTACACAAAATTACTATGAAGTGTTATTTAATTTGAATAAACAATTAACTTATTTAAGCGGGGCTTAGATAGTTTTTACAACAAAAATAATAAATAATTATTGAAGACACTATTAGCGATTTCTAAACGAAAATCTAAAACAGAAAAATCAGAAAAGGATACGGTCACATCTAGGACACGAACCCAGGACCCTTGTCTTTTCGGGACACGTCCTAGATGTGACCGTATCCTTTTCTGATTTTTCTGTTTAAGATTTTCGTTTAAAAATCGCTAATATTGTCTTCAATAATTAAATATTACAATTTGAGGTTTTACTCAATAATGTTATTCCGAAAAACAAAAATAATAACTTCTTACACCCGCCGTAAAAAGTAAAAATGGATACTATATCAATAATTTGTGATATTTTAATTTTTTTTAATGTAATTACATAATTAATAGAAGATGCCCAAAAATTACAAACTTAAATGCTTAACACCTAATTTCATTAAATTAAACAATTAACAACAAATAAGATGTATTTTTGGGTTATGGGTATATTTTTAAAATTTTGGGTGAATGCTAGAATACAGCACCTTCGTAACAATTTTGAGTTAATGATAGAATACATAAGGGTAAATAGAGGACTCTTATAATAATAATAATAATATAACATCTGTAAAGCGATATTTTGTGTTATTTTAAATCAATGCCAGTGGAGGAAGAACCCTCGATACCTGGATACAATCCCGAGGCGACTCGACTTTGGACCACTCGGCTATTATAGCAGATCGAAGTTTAATGCTACTGAAGATAGTTTGAAAGCGACATATTATATAAATACGCTGTCAGATTATGCGGATCATCTCTGACCTTGTACTATTAAATAAAATTATTAATAATTGCATTTACAACCCTGAAATACTCGCCAAAATAAAATTTTACGCACCCACCACGATACGAGGCTAAGTTATACCTTTTTCTGTGACAATTTTAAAACCAACTTTGAAATTCATACACCTATAAATAGACTACATCATTTTGGCAATACATTTGGGAATATTGTAGACATGTTTAAAGATTCCGTAATAGTTATAAAATGAAATCTTTTTAATCACTTTACTGAGATATACGAATTCTCGCCTCCGTAGTAAACACACTTTTTATTTATATATTTCTATGTTTCTTTATACATATTTGCTTTCCATTATCCACACTATTACTTTTAATTCACCTAAATTTAATTGTAAATCTTTATTTATTGTTAATTATGTGCCTAACACAACTGTATTACTTGTTACCTATCTTTGTGAAAGCCCATTAGGTCGTAAATAAATACGAATGATAGAGTAATGAAAAAATAACGATTGCTATCTAAATTTAAATAGAGAAAAATTGCCTCGACATCAAGTTAAATGGTATTTAAAGATGTTTTTTTAGAATTTTCGGATCATATTCTACAATTTTTTTCCATCGACGGAATTTCATATAATTGCTTTTTCAACTTGACAAGTGTTGAAAAATCAATTATATAAAATTTTGAAAACTCGGCTAGATTTGTAATATTATATCTGTAGAAATTCTGAACGCAGCGTCTTGTGGGTTAAACAAAAATTAATACTAAAATACAAGATCATAGGAATACAAATAGATTGATAATCTCTATAATATCTACATCATTTATCTATCTATCTATTTATATAAAACATAGTATTGTCTGTTGCGAACACCGGGTGGGCGGAGTGGATTTGATTTTTATACAAAGCTACAGTTGATTGCGAGGTTGATAAAATTTTTCACACTTGAACTTTTAAACATGTGTTAAGTCACTGTCTACGTCTGATTTTCAAAAACTTTGCGTTAATCCTGGGCAAAGCCGGGGACTTCTTTATATATAGAAGAGCACATTTGTGGCGTGGCGGGCGGCCGAGTGGCGGATACAGGACGGGCGGCGTGGATTTATATATAAATCTACAGTTTCATTCCAAGGTTGATAAAATTTTGTACATTTGACTTACAAAATAAAAGGAAGAGCATTGTCTACGTCTAATTTAATCTAGTCTCCTTCAACGGAAGCAATCTTCCGAACAGGCCTCCCTCCTACAACATGGGACTCTTCAAGACCCATGTTCACTCCTTCCTCTCCACAAAAAGACCCTCCACACAGCTTCCCCAAAGATGACATAGGCCCTGAGGGAAATTATTTTCTTCAGGGCCTCCTGTGTGGAATTAAATAAAAAAAAATCTAAAAAAAAGTGTGTAAAGCACAGCAACGCCGTAGTTAAAAGGGGACAAATTTGGTTGAAAACGTCAAAATAATGTTAAGAAAGGTCGAAATCGATTAAAAAAATTCAAATAGCATCAAATCTTTAATAAACATAAACATTGTTTACGGATTACTTTTTAGCTAACCCACTATTAGACCATTACTCATCGTCCCGCACAATGATAGCTTCATTAAATGGAAGAGGCGTAAGATTTCACGCTACATGCAGACATTATACAAACAAGATATTAACATGATCCTGTAAACGCATTAATAATGCGTCACTGATCAAAAGCTGTTGCCGCCATGTTGAATTATCAGCCAGCGATGGGAGAACACATTTGATAGAAGGTAAGCCCCATTAATCGCATTGGGATCGCGAATCGATCAATCTGAACTGTCGATGTGTGAAATGGTGATGGATTTTTGCCAACACTAAGACAATAGTGTACGTACGTATTTTGTAAGGCATGTATGTTACGAGTATGTATTACGAGACGTTTCGCAGTAGGGGTAGGCATTAAATGGTGACGACGTGGAACGTTGATTACATGAAAGTGGTATAAATTTATTGTATTATTTAACTTATTTGTCGATGAAGGGATGTAAGAGAGATTTAAAGAGAATATCTGAGCCATGAGTTGCGTACATCTTATATCACACAGGTAGCCACCAAAGAGTTACAATTCCTTCTTTTAAATACATTTGTTCTGAAAATAGTGGTTAAATTATTTATTATCACTAAGAAATTATACTTTGTTTTTTTACAATGTAAAGTTTTTCATTTAATTACGAGATTTGGAATTTTATTGGCTTTCCCAAGAAAACGCCACAAAAAAATGTCATCAACGCCTCATTACATTATTTATGAATAATAATATTATTGATATTATGAACTGTTATTAGAATTGAGATCTTTTTTTCATCTCAAAGAAGTATCACGAGATTCCATGAACAAGGTATCTGTCTCTCATTTTATTCTATATTTATTCATAAATTAGAAGTTATCGGTATGGAGGTAAC